>NW_008358090.1:1136920-1159389 GCF_000622305.1 Nannospalax galili | reverse complement strand
TTGGTCTTTTTGAGACAGGGTCTCTTTGTAGCCCCAGCTGTCCTGGAACTACGTAGACCAGGCTAGCCTTGAACTCAGAGATCCGCCTACTTCTGCCACCACGCCCAGCTCTAGCTTTGTCTTTTAGATACATTTCTTATATCGGACATGAATTGCTTCTAGTCCTCCATTCTTCTTTCCTTCCAGAATTCCAACTGCTTGCATCTACTGTCCCTTACCTCGACTTATACTTATTGTATTGGCTTCCTGTTGTTACTGCTGTGGCTACTGCTTCAAGCTCAGTTTTTCCTTCTCCAGTGACTACTCTGTTGAACTGAACCAGGCGTCATCATTTTCATCTTTTTTATTTTTGGTCTTTTTTGAGACAAAGTCTCCCTATAGTCCCAGCTGTCCTGGAACTCACTATGTAGACCAGGCTGGCCTTGAACTCACAGAGATCCACCTGCCTCTGTCTCCCCAGTGCTGGGATTAAAGGCATGCACCACCACACCCAGTGTCATTTTCATCTTTAGAGAAAGCCTGACTTGGCATCTTCCAGATTAAGGAGGAGCACCTACTAGGCCCGATTGTGTCCAAGTGCACAAGCTCTTCCAAACCCCTCGATCTTCCCTTTAATTCCTAGTCTGTCCTTTCCTCTTCATTTCCAGTGTTCCTTCTTTCTTAGACACTGCTGCTACTAGATCTCAACCCTTAGTTTCTGCATTGACTCAACACCGTCCTAAGCTTATCCTTTGAACTTATGTCTCATTCTCCCATATCTCATTCTCCAGCATGGCACCTGACACTGATAGGCAACCTAGGGCATTTTTCTATCCCCTTGGGCAAGTTCATCTGGCTGCCAGCCCTGAAGGAAGCCTGTGGACATGAGTTGATGGTTTGATGTCAGAGAGCAAGTCAAGCAGCACAGTATGCCTTTACAGATAGTCATCTCCCTATTATATGTGTCCAAAGTAAAATTGTTCTAAGAGTTTTGCCATATTTAAGAAATATTGAGACAGGGGCTGGAGAGATGGCTCAGCGGTTAAGAACACTGGTTGTTCTTGCAGAAGACCAATCCCAGCACCCACATGGCAGCTAACAACTGTATGTAACTCCAGTACCAGGGGATCCGACAGCCCCTTCTGACCTCCGTGGGCATTGCATGACACAGGTGCACTTACCTACATGCAGGCAATACATGCATACACATAAAATGAAAATAATAAAAAAATTTTTTTAAAAAAGAAACACTGAGACGCCAGGCATGGTGGCACACACCTTTATGAGTTCGAGGCTAGCTTGGTCTACAGTGAGTTCCAAGCCAGCTGGGGCTACAAGGAGACCCTGTCTCAAAAAAAGACCAAAAAATAGGGGGCTGGAGAGATGGCTCAGCTGTTAAGAACACTTGTTCTTGCAGAAGACCTGGGTTCAAATGCCATCACCCACATGGCAGCTAACAACTGTCTGTAACTCCAGTCTCAGGGGATCCGACAGTCTCTTCTGACCTCCATGGGCATTGCATGACATGGGTGTACTTACCTACATGCATACACATTAAATAAATAAATAAACAAAAACAAAAATAAAAAATATTGAGACCTAGCCAGCCATGGTAGCATGTCTTTAATTCTAGCACTCAGGAGGCAGAAGGAGGAGTATCACCACAAATTCAAGTCCAGGGTGGTCTACACAGTTAGACCCTGTCTGGGAAAAAAGACAACTAGAAACAATATCTAATCATTACTACTCTTCATGTAAAATTTTTAAAAAGCTGCTAGTCATTTTAGTCATATTCTGAATTGATGTGTACCTTGGAGGTAAGCCCTAGAAGCCACATGATTCCTCACTATACCACCTGTGTGAGACCCTCCATGCAGATGAACATGTATAATAAGCAGGTATAGGGAGGTATAAACATGGTGCTCTGCAGGATGCTAGCTGGGCCTGTCCTGCCCAAAGACCCCCACCCCCAACTGCTCTAAGGGCTTCCTTTGTGCAGGACCAGAAGAAATCCCACAGGAAAATGACTGATGGTTCTATAGTTAGCTAACCAAGTTCAAGGACTACTCAAATAGAAGACAACTTTTATCATATGCCAGGTGAATTGGGATAAGCTAGAAATTTGATTTAATTATTTTATGTGTATGAGTGTATTGCCTGCATGTATGTGAGTGCACCCATGTCGTGCAATGCCATGGAGGTCGGAAGAGGGCTTCGGATTCCCCAGGAACTGGAGTTAAGGACGGTTTGTAGCCACCATGTGGGTGCTGGGAATCAAACCCAGGTCCTCTGCAAGAGCAGTCAGTGCTCTTAACTGCTGAGCCATCTCTCCAGCCCTGACATTTGATTTTTACAAAGTCATTAACATTGCTGCTGGACCTCAGTTCTGACAAGCACTACCCCAAAAATGTGTGAAAAAGATCTGCTTTTCCTTTGGTAAGTGTCTAGAAGCATCCAGGGCAAGCAGACTCCAGAGAAAATGGAGCTCTAGAACACAAATCAAATTCTTATATCCTGGCTGACAAAGGGCCCTCAAGAATTCTGGTTTTCCGCTGTCCATACCAATTATAGTTGTCACTGTTGGCCATTCAGAACCTGAAACACCCAATGGCCTCCCACACAACAGTCCTCTTACAAATGCTTGGAAGTCCCTCAGGGAAGGCCTTCCTTGTTCCTACCTGGAAACAGGGATATTTTCCCTTGGCCCTGGGGGTGGAGAGCTGGGACCTCATGTTTAGGAAACATTATTACCATGAATGAATGAGGTGATAGTCGTGGTTCTCATGTGAACTAAACAAGTAACTTTGTAGACACATCCATTGGGCCTTCAAGTGACCATTGTTACCTACCTCTGCTCTAGGCCTATAAGTATCTTGAAGAGATGCGGAAAAGACTTCCTTCAGCCAACATGTCATACTATGTGGACCAACGCACTATGGACACTGTGCACCAGGGCCTGGGCCTCCCTCTATCCCGAATCATTCCTGAGCGGATCCGCCACAATAGCATGGAGGACCATAAGGAAGTGTATGAAGAGGTGGTAGAAGAGGTAGAAAATGACCCCTTATAGGCCTCAAGTCTCCAAAACTGGCCATCGTTGTGCTGCTCGGAAAGGGTCTTCTGGAATTTTCTAGTTGCTAGTATCAGAGGCAGCTCTTTTTTTTTTCTGTATTGTATGCAGGACAGTAGGACATGGAGTCTAGTTGCTACAGCCCAGGAGGGAGCATGCTATTCTTGATCTGCCTCATTTCTATATTTAGAAGGAAGATTACATTTGTTTTTAAGCCATTCCTTCAGCATTCTTGCCTCTGGGTGTTCGGCAGTTCCTGTGGATTTTTGGTTTAGTTCCTTTTAAAAGGAACTAGTTTCATCTTCCCTGGGTTCTCCCAACAATAGACACTTCTAGAACTTCATGAACTGAGGCTGTACATGTTATTTGGGAAAACCTGTTACTGTGAACTGTGCCCGTAGTTGATTGCTTGATAGTTCTCAACAGGGCCCAGTTCTCCTGAGATCACACTAGGGACCATGTAAGGTGGGCCTGGTCCTGGTGGCTGTGCCCTTCTATCACCAGGGTAGGGATTGGGATACCAGGCCCCAACAATTCACTGCACACATGCCTCTAAATCCAATAAAGTTTATTTTCTCAGAGTCCATTTTCTCGTAGGTCTTTGCTTCTTCCTGTCCATTTTCAAGGCTGCCCCTCATGAGGATCCATTTAGGAACTAAAGTCCCTGCCCAGTGACAGCCACAAAGGAAATCTGTGTGACACCTGTGGCCCTGTTTATTTTTGTGAAGACCCAGCAGACTGCCCTTGCTCTGCTGTTCTGGCATCTCCACAAGAACACAGTAGAGCTGCCTTGTCCTCATTCTTGAGGTCCTAGCCACAGAACCTGAGGTTCTGCTCTCAGAAGGAAGTGCCTCCTGAGCCCAGCAGCCCCAAACCCAGCTCTGGTCAGCAGGCAACTGCTATGTCCTGTGGGAACGCAGCAGCACAGGCCCTCCAATATTTTTAGCTGAATACTCATCCTTGCCAGCCTATAAATAACAGTAGGGACCAGGTTGACATACCACATGGCCCCTCCAAACCTAGCCACCACATAAAGTCCAGATGTTGTGTGGACTCTGCTTCTCAAAGGCCTTCCCTTCTTCCAATGGGGATGGCCTAGGGTCCACTTGGACCCCCTGTGGGGAAGCCTCAAGACTAGGGAGAGGAAATGGGAAGAAGCTTGTCTTTGAATCTCTCCAGAAGCAGCAGAGCCCTCACTGCCAGCTCCCTACAGTCTTCGTCCACATCCTTCTCTGCCACATCTGCCAAGGTAGAAATGAAGAGCAAATTAGTAATATTGTAGGGCTATTTAATTTCTTCTCCTTCATACTGTTTTCCTAAAGAGCCACTTACTAGGTGGGTGCTGGGCATCTGAGATCCTACCTCAGATGCCCAGCAAAGGGCTCTCTACCTTGGTGAAGGTAGGTGATGGGGGATACTCCAATGGGAGGGATCAGGGAAAGATCAAGTTTATAGACCAGTGGCGTAAGCACTGGCTGGAATAAAACCAGCCAGAGAAGACAACTCTCTTGAGCCCCTGCAGTACTTCTGGACACCCATGTGAGAAGAGAGCTTGGTGCACATGCAGGTTCTAGGCCCTCCACAGCCACAGAGGTGACCCTAGGAGGTCATTGCCAGGCATCTGCTACCAGTGGGTCAGAGGTGTCACCTTCTTGGGGAGGCCAAAGAGAACAAGATCTGGAATTGTGAGCTGTCCCTTGGCTATCAAGACAGAGCTGCATCTTTATCACACCACATGCAAAGGCCCTCATTAACCCCAATGAGCTACCAGGAGGCTCTGCCAACAGTGTTTATTGGCATGGCATTGCAACCAAACCAGGATCCCCTTGGGATGTTCTAAGGAGCTCCTGGGACAAAAAGACCCTAGGGGAGACTGTGCCTCACCATGTACCGCACCCCTCCTCACTGCCCTGACCATGTGGAAACAAGGCTGCTCTTGACCCAAAGCCCCTGCATATCCTGAGGTCCAGTGATCCTAAGGTCCAGAGTTCCCATTGCCCTGATGCTTCTGCCCCTCCAGAGTCCTCAGATGAATACTATGTAGGTCTTGAGGAAGCAGGAGGCCCAGAGACTACAAATGGTGTGGCTGCCCCATCCCACTGCCATCGGTTACCCCAATCTTCAGACAGGGAAAACTTAGAACATAGCATGAAGCTACCCTAAGCATCCCAAGTGAGTCAGCAGTCAGCATGCTTATAAGGGAGATGGCCGAGGGGCATCTACAGGAGCTCTGGGCACCCTTTACCCCTCCCTCAAGGGTAGGAAAACCCCAGCACAAAGCCCTACCAGTGCTCTCCCCATTTCTCTGAGATACAAGCTCTTATGTAAGACAAAAGCATATACAATCTACACCTGAGCCCAGGTGCTGAGTGTGAGGGGATAGGAAGAGACCAGCCTTCCCATGTTCATTAACTGCCATGGGCTACATCATGCACTATGGCAGGCAACAAGCTGGGGAGAAGTCCATGACTATGACAGATCAGATGCTACCTAGGTCACCAACTCAGGAAAGGCAGCTTTCTCCCCAAGATCCTGACCAGAGTCCCTCATCTGAGAGACTCAAGCATATAATCCTGAAAAGGACTTGGCATTGCCCCAAATAGTTAATAAGTACAGGAAACTTAGGGAGTAATAAGTGGGACCTACTCTGGGTCAACCAGCTAGCCATTAGAAATAGCAAAGCAGGCCAGGCGTGGTGGTGCACGCCTTTAATCCCAGCACTTGGGAGGCAGAGGCAGGCGGATCTTTGTGAATTCAAGGCTTGCCTGGTCTACGTAGTGAGTTCCAGGACAGCTGGGACTACAGGAAGACCCTGTCACAAGAAGACACCCCCCCCCCCAAAAAAAAAGCAACAGAAGATACCTGGGACTCAAGCCTGGCTAGAAGGTAGGACAGCTATAGACCCTTAGGAACCACAGCTCAGTGCTGTATTAGGGCCAATGACAAAGGACTGGTGGGAAGCTAAGACTGATTACGTTTTTTTCCCAGTGGGTTCCAGAAGAGTTATAGGGCCCGTCAAAAGGTCCAGTTTCAGGGCCTAGGGTGAAGGGTCACAGAGTCTACAATTGAGTTTAAAATAATATATATAGAAGGTAAGAGAAAAAGGGTGGCAAACATTTCAGGGTGGTTCTGGTTAGAGGTTCTCAGCATTCACTCTACTTCCATATAACCTTTCTAGATTTAGGATCCTTCTAAAGGAACAGGCTCCTGCCTGAAGTATCTGAGGTACCTCTGTTGGGACCCATGCAGTAATCTGCAAAGTGACCATGATAATGACTGTCTCCTTATTCCCACACTCATGTCATCACACTTCTCAGAGCTAACATGGAAGGACAAACCCACTCCGGCTGGCCTGGCCTGGCCCCAACTGCTCTAACCACTTCACAAACCTGGATGACCTGCCCACCTGGCTGACAGTGTTCTAGCCCACTCACTCACCTGCCAACCAGGACCTGGCTTCCAGCAGTTCATCTGGCAAGTCCTCCAACAGGCACTCTGTGGGTACACTGAGGAAGACAGAGGAGACAGCAGACAGCAAGCCCCGGCGCACATAACTACCAAGCAAGAGGGTGGAGAAGGTGAGGTGTAGCTTTGTAAATGGAGGCCTCCCACATACACCATCCAGCAGGTCAACCTATAGCAAAGCTAACTCCAGCCGTTTGGCCATTCCTTGCTTAGGAAACAACAGTCCAGGCTGCCTCAGAGACCCTGTGCTGCTCTTAGCCCCATGGGCCACTCACGTGTCAACATGGAAGCGAAGGGCCCACACGAACTCCAGCAGGGCTTTGCCCATGGGCACAGCTACCTGGAAGCCAACAGAGGAACAGTTGGTCAGGGGGTTCATTGTGCTCATTTTCCATACTGGCACCAAAAATGGGATTCTACTATTGGGTAGCTCCTTCTGTGATGAGGGACTCATGTAGTACCTCTGTGGAGCTTTGTATAGGCCTGTCCCCAGGGCCAAAGGAGGGGAAGATGATCATCCTCCATTGCCCACAGGTGGGGGATAGACAAGTCACAAAGAGTTCAGGTCCTACCCTGTGAACATAGGAGGAGGCTATTCCCAAACTGAACTGCTATGAATATCATGTGGTGGGGCTTTCGGTTCCCATTTCCCAACCAACTCACTGTGGTGTTAACAGCCAGGTACATCAGGGACCCTAAGGTATGGGTCAACCTTCCAAGAACCAACTGGTCATCTCCTAAAAGGTCAAAGGTCACCACCGGCCTACAACACAAAACTGAGTGAATGGGGCAGCCTTAGCATCTACTCACTGGCCAATGAGAACCCAGAGAGAAGGCCACTGAGAGAGACCCAGATACCTGCAGGCTCACATTTTCCTTCTCCCACCTTCACCACCCTGGCCTAATGTGGCAAAGGATAGCTGCAAGAAGGCATTTCCAAATGCTTCAGTACACTATATCTACCAGGCCCTAAGTCAGGAGCATACCCTGTGTTGTCACCAAGATCTCAGGCTGAATATGGGACAAGACTCAGCCCTGCAGAGATGGGAAGAGGTGAACAAAGGGTAGACAGCAGGCCAGGTACCACTGACAGCACCACCAGCACCCCCCCATAAACCTAAGATCAAAGAATAGTGACAGTGATGACTAATGCCATCACCACAAAACTCAATGGCAAAGAGACCTTCCAAATATTCCATATCATTTAACTCAAGTTTACAAAGCAACACTGTGATGGCTAACCCTGGGTGTCAATTTGATTTGATCTGAGATTAACTGAAATGAAAGAGATCTTCTTGATTGGATCATCTAAAGCCGGAAGACACACCCTAAATGTGGGCGTTACCTTCTGATGGCAGCTGGTATAAAAGACCAAGGCAGAGGAGCCCGCTTTTTGCGGCTTGCCTTCTCTCTCACTGGTGAGTTCGTCTTGCTGCTGTAGACTGAAGACTAGCTGATATTTTGGAATTTGTCAGACCTTCAGCACTGGATTGGGACTACTGAGACATCCAGCCTTGTGGACTGAGCGACTACAGATTCTCAGCCTCTCCAGTATGGTGCAGCCATTGTTGGACTACTCGGACTCTATCCTGTGAGCTAAGCTGATAAATCTCTATACATATTCATTCTACCGGTTCTGTTTCTTTGGAGAATCCTGACTAATACAAACACATTCCTATCCCAAGTTCATATTTAATACCCTATCTTATAACAGCTACTGTCCACTGGAGTGTGTCTAAAGTTCCAGAAATCTTACCTGTCAAAGTGCTGAAGGAGAGGAAAGAAGAAGTAACCAGCCACAGAGTTGAATTCATTGGGGCTACTTGATAGCTCCTGCCAAGGACAGCCCTGCAAAACACACAGCACTCATCACAGTATAATTCTGGGCCAAGAAGCTATGGAGACCTTCAACTTGACCAGGCCTACCCAGGTCCCAGGACCCTGTGGAGTGGGCACTGAATCTCAGGCTATGGCCTGACAGCAAAGGGTCCCAACCTTGCACACTAACTATTCAGGGCTAGACATTCTTCACTATGGAAAGGCCTGTGCACTGTAGCATGTTGAATAGTCTGGTCTCCAACTCAAACTCTCCAGACACTGTTATAATCCCAGGATCATTTATTTGTTTCTGATGTGATGCTACTGAGACCTTTTCACTTCCATGTTTTAAAATCATGCTAGTCTGACTTGCCTTAGTTTGTACATACTCATTCCAAGAAACACCAACACTGGAGCTGACTCTGCTTAAGATTGGGTTACCCTCAAAACAGACAACACCCAGAGGAAGTCTGGCGGTTCATCCTGCCACCCACAGAACAAAAGCCCCATGCCTGCAAGGACCTGAACAGAGTCCCACCTTGGAAAACCGCCGGGTCTTGCTTCTGATCCGCTCCTCCACAACTACCCGCCAGTCAGGAGCTGCAGCATCACCAGGCTGAGAAATGGCCAGTGCTGGTGAGTACTGAGTGACAGAGCCAGGGGAACTGTTTTGGGGAGGCCTCTGGAGGTGCCTTGGCCGAGAGAGCTCCTGGGCAGCCAGAGTCAGGACCTAAAGGAGAAAAAAGACCTAGGGCAGTATATGACTCTGGGAAAGGATGTCTTCTAAAAGTAGGTTAGCAGCCAAGTAACCACAAAGCCCTTGTAGTTTATATCCTGAAAGCTCCAGAGAGTTATCTCCAAGTACCTCTGAATCTCTGCACTTTTCTAGAAAGGGCAGGTCGGAAAGTGAGCTAGTGTATCCTTGCAATGAGTGCTGGGACCAATGCATCACATTTCCTAATGCTCACCCAGTTCCAGTACCCTCCACCTTGCTCCCTACCCCCAGGAATTCAACCACATGGAAAGATAAATGAAAGGAAACACGGAAACACACACACACACACACACACACACACGTATGGACGAATGGTCGGACGGACAACACAAGCTCAAGCCGGACAAAATTCCAACACAGAAGTGGAGAAATGGATAAGACGCCCCAACCTTAGCTGCAGAACTATTGGAACTGATAATCGTTGGGAGAAGGAGAGTCAATTTTCTTTAAGAGTGTGATGCTGGGCCAGGCATGGTAGCACACACCTTTAATCCCAGCATTTGGGAGGCACAGGCAGGCAGATCTCTGTGAGTTCAAGGCCAGCCTGGTCTACATAGTGAGTTCCAGGACACCTGGGGCTACAGGGAGACCCTGTCTCAAAAAGACCAAAAAAAAAAAAAAAAAGTGTGATGCTCGGTAGGTTAACCAGGCTCCAGTGGATGAACCCATACCCAAAGAGTATTTGGGGACACAAATTTGACTAGATAGGCCTTAATGTATATGGCCGAGTACATGAAATCCAGCAGGGGAGGCTATAAAAAGGGTGCAGTTACAGGGGAGAAGGTCTAAATATGATCAAAATATATGAAATTTGCAAAAACTCAATTTTTTTTGGGGGGGGGGTCTTTTTTGAGACAGGGTCTCCCTGTAGCCCCAGCTGTCCTGGAACTCACTATGTAGACCAGGCTGGCATTGAACTCACAGAGATCCACCTGCCTCTGCCTCCCAAGTGCTGGGATTAAAGGCATGTGCCACTACGCCCAGCTCAATAAAATTTTTTTAAAAAGGACAAATGAAGTCTACATGTCCACATGTGGAAGAATTCAACAGCATCATGCCCAGCAAAGGAATCCTATCGCAAAAAGACTACACAGCTCCCTGCTCCATTTATATGAAGCATCCAAAATAGGCAAATCCATAGACAGCAGGATGGAGGGCAGGGACTGGGGAATCACTTTGGGGATGGTGCCAATGTTCTGGAACTAGACAGGTGATGAGGCATAGCTGGGAAGTTCTAAATGTCATCACATAGTTCTTTAAGATGGTGCATTGCATTGCATTTTCTTGAGACAAAGTCTTATAACATAGCCCAGAATGGCCCTGAATGTACAGCAATCCCCCTGCTTCAGCCTCCCAAATGCTGAGATTACAGGCATGAGCCACCAAATCCAGCTCAAGATGGTTCATTCTTTGATAGTATAGGCCTATAATCCTAGCTACTCAGGTGCATCATGTACACCTTTAATCCCAGCACTCGGGAGGCAGGGGCAAGCGGATCTCTGTGAGTTCAAGGCCAGCCTGGTCTACATAGTGAGCTCCAAGACAGCTGGGGCTACAGGGAGACCCTGTCTCAAAAAAGACCAAAAGAGAAAAAAAAGGCTGATGACCTGAGTTTAATCCCCAGAACCCATAGAAGGAGAGAACGGACTTGACTCCTCAAAGTTGTCCTGTGACTTACACATGCCTGCGTGCGCACACACGCGCGCACACACACACACACACACACACACACACAAAAATGTTAAAGCCGTATAAACAATAAACACTACCACCAGATCCCCAGCCCCATACTGGTAAACCTGTTGTCAATAGACAGAAGAGTTTCTGCCTCTCAAGTCCCCATCAAGGAGGCTTGGGGAGACCTTTGGCCACTGTCCACATAGGTCAACTCCCCACCTTAGGGCAGCTTGGGCCTGATGGAGGACAGGGGTCTAAGGCACTTACATCCAGGATGTCCATGCGCTGCCGGAGGCTGTAGTTCAGGCTGTAGAACTGAGAAGTCAGATACTTGGCTACCTAAGCAGGCAAAGGAGAGGCCACTGTGCCAGGGTTCCAAGATCATCCAATGGCCCAACTTCTAGGTACTAAAGCCAACCTGGGGGCAACAGAAAGCTTTCTAATGCTCCTGCTCTGGCCAGGGTCACCATGCTGGACTCACCTGTGCTGGGTCTTTGACTGTGACAGCCACCAGAGCTCTCTGGCGCAGTTGTTGAAACCCTGCCACACAGGTCTTCTCCTCTAGGTGCAGTAGCACCTTGGCCAGCTCCACACTCACCTGTAAGAGGTCAGAAGTTGGAGTGCCTTTAGCCCTAGCTGCCCAACTAGCAAGACAGCACCTTCCTATAAGACTCAGGATACAGATGCCACAGGGAGACCTGCCACCCCAGGACTGCCCAACCTCTCTAGCTTGTTCTTACACACCCACTTACTGCTTACCTCCCTAGTGGCCTCAGGGCTCCTGTAAATCAAGCCCTCAAGCACCTGCAGGGCTGCTTCCCAGTGTTCCACGTCCACAGATGTGGTCAGAGCTGTACAAAACCAAGATGAGCCTCACTCAGTCTTAGCATTGACCCTGACCCCAGTGTGCCCAGAGTATCATAAGGCCTGGCAGGTGGCTATAGGACAAGGTAAGGAAGGCTAGGCCCAGGCATCCCTCAGAACAAGCCACTGTGGAGTAAGCACACCAGGACCCCAGTAAAGCCCACCTTCTATGCAGTCTCGGATATACAGGGGTGCCTTGCTGCTTTTCAGTTCTTTGTCCCCTGACATGTCATAGGGGGTGAACTCATCATCACTGTAACAAGATGAAACAGACACTGGAACTGCCCATCCCCAGTGAGAACTTGGGTACCCCTTTGCTTTTGACTCCTTAAAGGTAAGACCCGAAGATAATGAAATTTACTCCCAAGACCCTGACTCATAGGAGAGGGCCACATGGGAAGGCTGCTGCTTGACAACCCAGGTGCATACTTCAGACTGGCAGGAGAATGCTGGGAAATCCATACCCATACAAGCTGCACCTCTTCCACATGTAGTCAGTTCACCCCCACATGTGAACTCCAGTGCCACCTCAGTCAGTCTTTGGGCCCACAGAGACCAAGGAACCCTTCCCTACCTGTCTAGCTCTGAGTCAGAGCCCTGTGGCTGAGCTGGGGGGGCACTGCTGTCCATAGTCTGTTCAGACCTTTCTGTAGCAACAGGAGCCAGTGATGGGCCTCTAGGAAACAGAAAGCAGCCAGGGTGATCCAGGTGAGCCTTGAGTACCACATAACCCACAGAGAGGCTCCTATTCTGTACCTATCTCTCCCTTCTCTCCAAAAGGATACAAGATGAGGACTGGGAATGTGGAGACCCTTACCCTGCCTCAGAGGAGCAGTCACCCGCAAGCCGGGGGGTGGCCAAGGTCAGCATCTCACAGCTCAGCTCATCATCTTCGTACTATTGCAGATACACTGGAGTCAGTGATGCCCAGAGGCTACAGATGCCACCTCACCACTGAGGGACAACCAAAGCCAGCCCTCTTCTCACACCATTCAATTTCATTTAGCAGCCTGTCCTCAGATAGCCTTTTCTAAACCAGCTACCAGGTGTCCACTCTAGGCTGAGCATGGTGTTAGGTATGCTGAGACGAAAGTCCACCCCATTCTTCAAGACTGAGTGATGCCCTCAAGGGCAAGTCTCAGTAGAAAGTATACTGGCACCCAGTGAAGCCAAGGAGGGCTCAATACAGTCAGAGGTCCATGCTGTCCATGCTGGTGGTACCCATTGTAAGTGGGCAGCAGAGGCCACCCCTATACTACCAGTCCAAAAAACCCCTGCTGTACACTGGGCCCAGGTCCAACAGCCCATAGCAGACCCACCCCAAGGCAGTGGTTCCTTTACCATGACTTCACACTTCTATCTAATGAGGTCTAATTAGGGAGTAAGTGCTCATGCACTTGGTCCTAACCACACAGAGACCCCAACCCCCAGGAGCTGAAGTCACACCTGCCCCACACCTCAAGGCTTGGTACTTAGTGTGGCCAACATAGGATACTTCAAGCCTAGACACTAAAGTGAGGTACTATGATGGAGGTATGTCAGCCAGGGAGACCCAGAGTACTGTCACATAGGAGGGACACCTGTCAACCTGGAATTTCAGAGGCCCCTCAGGGTGGATCTTGGAGCTGATGACCTCAGCCACAATCATGCCCAGGCGGCGCACAGGAGGCAGGCTGCTGTCGAGGCGGCACTTCACTCCTGCCATCATGCTAGCCAGCAATTCTAGAAGCACCAGACACAAATCCTGAGGAGCTCTTCAGGACTCCAGGGGCAGAATGCATCCATGCCACAGCCTTCTCACCATCCCGGATGTCCTGAAGCTCTGATTCCTTCAGATACGCCAAACAGATAAGGATGGCCGTGCTGATGTACCGCTGCTGCACCAGGGGTGTGTGCCGGACAGCACTGCTGTTGCCCCACGTCTCCAGCAGTTCCTTCAGCACCTGGCAGGCAGCACAGCCCCAGCCTGTTTAAGCATCAACTGTACCTCGGTCCAGAACCATACAGGTCTCAGGGCTAGCCAGAACACACAGTTACCCCAAGGGGCTCCACATGATCAAGGCTGGACCCCTGTCCTTCCCATCTGAAAATGGTCCCTCAATTGCCCTTCTCCCAGGACTACCAGAGGGCTGGAGGGACAAGTGGTACTTACTTGGATGAGGAGTGGTTGCCGCTGGCTGTCCATGGCCAGATATCCCAAGAGACTCTGCAACATGGGTGTCTACAACAAAAGCAGGATCCTGTCTACCAGGCAAAGACAGCCTTCTGCCTGCCCCATGGGAGCTTTCCAGGGGACTAGAAAGACCCAAGAAGAATGAGGGGGGAACTGGGCTAAACTAGGGGAACTGCATAAAGGGCGGTGAGTGCAGGGGCCACTAAGCTTCACCCTCCTACAGAACAAGAGGGCTGGCTTCTCCAGCTCACTCTCTCTCAGCACACACAGGTTTCAGCACATAATTTTTCTACTTTCCATTTCATGCAGAACTTGAAAACTGTCACTGAGTTATTTACAAAATACATTTTCTGGCTCTCATGGTAGAGAACACATACAATGCTGGGTTTCATAGCCCAGATACATGGTGCATGCCAGCACAATGTGCTCCACCCTGTGGCAATTTTGTTTGGACATCTTCCTTTAAAAAAAAAAAAAAAAAAAAAATTGCCGGGCATGGTGGTACATGCCTTTAATCCCAGCACTTGGGAGGCAGAGACAGGCAGATTTTTGTGAGTTTGAGGCCAGCCTGGTCTACATAGTGAGTTCCAGGACAGCTGGGGCTACAAGGAGACCTTGTCTGAAAAAAGGCCAAAAAAAGAAAAAAAAAAACTGGGGGCTGGAGAGATGGCTCAATGGTTAAAAGCACTGACTGCTCTTGCAGAGGACCCAGGTTCAATTCCCACCACCCACACAGTGGTTAACAGCCATCTGTAGCTCCAGTTCCAGGGGATCTGACGCCTCCTTCAGACCTCCATGGGAATTGCATGACATGGGTGCACTTACATACATGCAGGCAATACACTCATACACATAAAATAATTTTTAAAATTTAATATGAGTGTTATACCTGCATGTATGTAAGTGCACCCATGTCATGCAGTGCCCACAGAGGACAGAAGAGGACATCAGATCCCCTGGAACTGGAGTTATGGAATTAGCTGCCATTGGTGCTATGTTTTGAACCCAGTTCTTCTGCAAGAACAGCCATTATTCTTAACTATTAGGCTAACTCTCTAGTCCCTGGACATCTTCCTTTTGATAGGATTTTTAGATCTAGATTCTATCCCTTTCTTCTTGGGTTTTTTTGTTTCTTTGGTCTTTTGAGAACTCACTATGTAGACCAGGCTGGCCATGAACTCAAAGAGATCCGCCTTCCTTTGCTGGGACTAAAGGCATGTGCCACCACACCCAGGTTCTCCTATTTTAAGATTTATGTGTGCCTACATGAATTTATGTCTACTATGTGTATGTAAGAGTCCAGAAGAGGGTATTGGATCTTCTGGAACTAGAGTTACAGGTGGTTGTGAGTCATCTAGTGTAGGTGCTGGGAACTGAATCAGAGTCCTCTGCAAAATAAGCATTCTTAACTGCTGAGCCATCTCTCCAGCCCTTTTTTCTGTTTTCTTTTCATTTTATTTTATTTTTATTTTATGTGTATGCATGTATTGCCTGCATTTAGGTTAAGTGCACCCGTGTCATGCAATGCCCACGGAGGTCAGAAGAGGCTGTCGGATCCCCTGGGACTGGAGTTAGGACAGTTGTTAGCTGCCATGTGGGTACTGGGATTTGAACCTGGATCTTCTGCAAGAACAACCAGTGTTCTTAACCGCTGTGCCATCTCTCCAGCCCCATTTTCTTTTTTTTAGATGGGGGTCTCACTATGTAGGCCATGCTACCTCAAGCACATGGCAGTCCTGCCTCAGCCTCTCTCATACTGGAATGATAGACACTGAGCTACCACATTCAATTTAGATACCATTCTCTACTCACATTTCCCTTTCTTTTCTTGTTCAGTTTTTGATGTAGTGAATCTTCCTGTCACCCCATTAATTCTCTCTCCTGCTTTCACATAGAGCAAATCTGTCATAATCAGCTCCAGGTTGTTCTTCTTACTGTGCATCTGGTTTGGTCTCAGGCTTCTTGTTTTAACAGTGTATGGTAAAACTGTTAACATTATTCTGTCTCTCTCTCTCTCTCTCTCTCTCTCTCTCTCTCTCTCTCTGTGTACACATGGGTTGCATGTGTGTTCATGTATGCAGAGCTCAACCTCAGGTGTCATTCTTCAGTAGATGTCCAACTTCTCTTTTATAAAATATTTTATTTTTATTTTATGTGTATGAGATGGTTGTTAGCTGCCATGTGGGTGCTGGGAATCGAACCAGGGTCCTCTGAAAGAGCAAGTGCTCTCAAGCACTGAGCCATCTCTCCACTAACTTGTTTTTTTGAGACAGGGTCTCAATGGGACAGTGGTAAAACTTACCAATTTAGCTAGGTTGGCTGGCCATGAGACCCAGGATCTGCCTGTCTCCTCCTCTCCAGTGCTGGGATTACAGGCATGCACCACCATGCCCAGCTTTTTACATTGGTTCTGGGGCTCCAATTCAGGTCTTCATGTTTGCATGTCAAGAACTGTAACAGCTAAGCTATCTCACCAGTCCCATAAGTTACTCTTTCACAACTACTTCTAGCTCAACAGCCTTAGCATCCAAGAATAACCACAGGAAGTTCACTCTAGCACCTGCAGTTCTTGGTTTGCGGCCTCATCCTATTGACTGACTTATGATTTAAAGACTTGAAACACTGAGCAGTTGGGTTCAGGGAAGGACATGTTGGCTGCTCTTTCATGAGGGGTCTATGGGAGTCATCTCTCCTCTTTGTTCACCTGTCTCTTTGGAAGCTAACTAAGAAGTTAAAGTATCTTCCACCCTCCTTCTCTACACACTGCAGCTATACCCAAGATGCCAGTTCATGTCACCCAGAGGAATTTCCAGGGCTTCTCCCCCAGCTTCACTGCATGCAATGGTGGGAGTTACTTCAGTTCAACTCTGGCTCCTCACACCCTGATCCTTTGCACAGAAGCCAGAATGAATCCCGTGTGTTCATCTCTGCTCAAACCTTCAGTCACCCAACCCCAATCAGCCAAGCATCACCTCCTCTGTTTTCTGACTACCAGAGAGATCTGCTACCAGCTCAGACCAACCTAGACAGCCAGAATGCTAGCTCACTGGTAACCCAGTATTCCGAGGCCTCTGGCCACTCCCAGACAGTCCCTCTCAGAGTCAGGCCTCTCCTTCCAAGTCACAACCCTACCCTAACTGCTTCCTGGTACTGTTAGCATCTGCCACAACACACTATATATTAAATGGCCTATCTGGACAATGTCTCCTTCATTTCATGTAACATGAACTTAGGAGGAGGAAAAGGCTCTTTTGCCCATAACAGATGTTCAGTTCCCAGGACAGAGCTCAGCTTACAGAGGGCATCCAAGAAACAGAGTGAATGAAAGGTGAGTCAGGAGGATGCAGGGGCCCCAGTCCTCTCTGTTCCTCTGCTGTCCATTTAACTCTGCTTATGCCCTGTTCCTCACACTCTCACTTGCTTTGATTTGCTGGCCAGCCCTGAACCACAGCCTGAGTTCCAGGGCACACGGACAGTGGCAATCCTGTGTGAGGCACACAGCCTCTGGATACTGATCTATCAACTCCTCATGCACAGAAGAGAGCTGGTGAGGGTACCTTGCTGGGCAGTAAAGAAGAGCCAGAGATATGAGACATACTCACTTGGTGGCTGGATCACAGGATGGGCCCACCACTTCACTGACATTTCCTAAGCAACTGTTCTCTAACTGCATTTTTTCAGTTATGTTGTTTTGTTTTTCTCCTGTTGTGCCAAGGATAGAACCAGGGCCTTGCATGCTGAGCACACACTTGAATTCCCCCCTCCCTTGGTTTTTGAGGCTGGCCTCAAACTTGCTATGTAGCTGGGGATAGTACTGAACTCCTGATGCTCCTGCCTCTACCTCTCAAGTGTCCCTTACTCCATATTTAATAAGAATTCTTCCTGTGACTTGGGCAACTTGCAACCCCCATCCTGCCCAAGTTTCTCACCGTGTATCGGTACTGCAGGAACAGAAGTTTTCGGGTCATCACAAACTGGGCTTTCTTATTTTTCACCACTAGGTTCCCTAGTAGTCGTGACAGGACTTCAGGCCTGTAAGGCAGAGGTAGGAGGGGCCCAAGTCACAAGCTGGCCTCAGAGGACAGGGAAAAGCAAACATTTTAGTGCCCTGGACCCTGCCACTTGCTCACTGTGGAAGCTTGGGGGAGCCCTTCAACAACCAAGGCCAAGGATGCATGCTTCTCTAGGGCAGTGTAGCATACCTTTGCTGCAAGTGTTGGGGGATACATGCTTTTTAAATTGACAAGTTGCTCTCCAAGACAACCCACTCAACTCTGGTTGTGGCTAAAAACAGCCATAATATGTAAATGAATGGGCATGGCTGTGTGCCAATAAAACTTTATTTACAAAAAACTGCCAACCTGATTTGGCCCAAGGATAGCAGTTTGTAGAACCCTGAGCTAGACTAAAAGAATCCTCTTCTTTCAGCAAGTGAGACTCTGGCCAACCTCTCAGCCACATGAATAGAGAGAGATACAGCAGGATTTATTCTTCACTCATTACTTTTAAAAAATTACATTTATTAGGTTCCTCCCACCCCGCCCTGGCCTCAGCCCGAGCCGGAGTAGCTGCCTCCTTCTCCACCAACAGAGATGGCACTGGACCCTGCAGAGCAGCATCTCAAACATGTTGAAAAAGATGTTCTGATCCCAAAAATAATGGGAGAAAAGGCCAGAGAGGTGTTCCAAACAAGTTGAAGATTTTACCAAATGCTGCAAAGATTCTGGAATCCTTATGGTAGTAAAATGTCGGAAAGAAAATTCTGCATTGAAAGAATGTTTAGTTGCCAGAAGTGGTGGTATACACCTTGTCTCAGAAAACAAAAACAAAAAAAGCCAGGGATAGGAGTACATACTTATAATCCCAGAACTGGGGGAGGAGAGACAAGAAGATCCCTGGGGCTTGCTGGCCAGGTTCAGTGAGAGACCCTATCTCAAAAACAAGGTGGACAGCTCCTGAGGAACAAAACCTGAGGCTGACATCTGGTCTCTACATGCCTGTACACATGTACACATGTACCCACATACACATGCACTCACCTCCACACACATACAAAAGTTTAAAAAATGTTTAAAGCCATAAAGGCTTAAAAAAGAAAGGGGGAACCCCAAAAATTTGAGAAAGAAAACCCATGTAAACTATCATAAATAAAGCTAATTTAGCATAGAGAAGGAGTAACCAAGAAACAGCTCAAAGAACAGAGAAAATTCAGAACCTAAAGTGAACCTACATTTTGTACTGGTAAACCCAGCACTTGGGAGGCAAAAGCAGAGGGATCAAGATTTCAAGGCCATCCTCAAAAACATCAAAAATCCCCCACAGAACTCTTAAGTGATGTTCTGGTGTGAAGTGCTTTCAACAGTGGGCAGGACGTCTTTAAAGCCCAAGCTTAGTGGAATCCCTCAGGAAAGAGCCCAGAACTTATAGGGAAAGCTTTGACAAACACAACAGGAACCCAATATGCACATAAGCAAAGGATATCAGTAAATATTCACAGTGAGAAATGTCTTAACCCACGCCCATACCCAGAAGCAAAGAATGCAAAGTCAATACTGAGGTGCCACTTTGTACAGAGATAGACACTGGGAGAGGTTTAAAGGCAGGTGAGCTGGCAATGTGCTCACAGCATTCAGCCAGCCCAGTAGTCCTGCTTCCAGCAATGTGACCCACACACTGACCTCCACAGACACTGTAAACAGAAGGGGGTCAGTACCTGGACTCTGTGTAAGAGACAGAGCCCAGATACAGCTCAATGGCCAAGCATGTGGGCTGGAAAGTCCCAGTGTCGGAGATGCACAAATGTGCAGTGAGACCACTGTGAAAAATAGTATGACAGGCACAGGGTGGGGGTTGGGCTCACAGTGGCCAGCATGAAACAGCAATGCTAAGGAAGACTGGCCACTGAAAATACACAGGGCATGGGCTCTAGTGTGGCCCCCAGAAGATTTGCACAGGGAATGGTAGCCATGAAAGGTCTACCCCACCACCCAAGAAAGCACTGGCTGGGAGAAGCACCTGGTTGCTTACCTGGGAGTAGCCTCTACAAGTCCCGTCAGCACAGCCTCCACTGCTCGGTCAGGGACTTGCTCCACCAGGTGCCAACACACCCTTTGCCACAGACAGCTGTCCTGGGTGAGCATTGTCAGCTGGGGCACTAGCACACCCAGGATCTCCTCTGAAGGGAACATAAGAGACCCTGAACCTCAGTTGCACTCAGTCAGGAACCAATAGCATGCTTAGTGTCCATGGCCCCATAGGCTCTCCAAACATGGGCAAGCCCAGAAACAACAGCGGCAGACCCAGGGCCACACCCAAATGAGGGACCTTACTGAGAGGAAGGGTCAGCTCACCTGTCACTATGTGGGGTGCATAATGATTCTCACCCTTCCCCAAGGGAACCTCCCTGGATGCTGAGGGAGGAAAGAGTCAGGGAAGAGGGTGGGCACTACTCACTCTGTCTCCCTTGGATGCAGACCCTTCCCAGGACCTGAGACACAAAAAAGACTGAGCAGTCTAGGCCACCTGGAAGAGAAAACAGGACCTGACTGTAAAAGAGGTCATCAGGAAAGACATTAGGGACATCTGACTAAATGAGGAGACCTCATGCTTGGAAGCCAACTCAGCAGTGGAAACTCCAGCCACTTGGAACAAATGTGCATTTCAATCTAACACCAGGCAAAATCTAAATGGGGCCATTTTTAACTTGAAAATCTAGCAATAATGTACTTAAAAAGCTTCATTCCCACAAGGACCATTGTGAGTCCATAAGAGAGTAGGCTGTCATGTATAGGACAGTGAGGCAGACTAGCCGGAGCCTTTGCCTGTTCCTACAGCATCACCTCTTCCTTCTCATGCCTGTCTCAAGAACCAGGAGCAGATGGGGTGGTACCAGCCCACTAGTAGAGCTGAGATGATGAAAAAGACAGAAAAAGACATGGAGCCAGACACACAATGACCTAAAGACAGATGTTTAATTAAGATCCTGCAAAGATGGACTACAACGTACCACTAAGAGTGGAAGAAAGTGGATTTCCAGACCATCTAGACATTCCAAATCCCCAAATCACCAGAATCTAGGAAAGACAGTGGCTTAGGCCAGGTGAGGGCCATGCAGAGACTCTAGAAGACCAGCTTCCTCCTAGGATCTGGGGTCACGAGAATACAGGGAACAGGAACCCTAAGGTTCTGGGCTGAACCCATGGAAAACAAGCCAATGTAGAAACTCAGCACCAGGGAGAGACTGAGTTAAGCAGCCAGGGTGGCTCCAGCTAAGCTATGACTCAGACCTGAGTGTGCAAGAGACAGGCATGAGAAGGAAGGGATGATGCTGCAGGAATAGGCAAAGGCTCTGGCCAGTGCCCCTCACTGGCCTATACATGACAGCCCACAGGGTTGTCCCTAGAGATCTGTGAGTGATAGGCAGCCCCCATAGTGCCAGATCCACTCATGGAGAACATCTGCCTCCAGACCCAGAAATAGTCAATACAGTGTGAACACCCAAAACCAGATAAGCAAGCACAGCCCAGCAGGGAAGTAACCTCAGTGGACCAGGATGAGCGTTTTGTACAGCACAGCTTGTAGGACATCCAAGTGGCTGACAAGAAAAGCAGGGTGGCTTTGCCTAACACTCAACCAAGAACTAAAGGAACCCAGGGTCAGAGCCACCTCCCTAAGATCAAAAGTCAAAAGAGAAATGAAACTGTACTGTATTGGGTAGTCTGCTATAGTCTGAACCTGGACAACTAACCTACCTGATAGCACAACCCCCAACTTAAGTCCCCAAAGGCACTGAGATTCTTTTTTTTTTTTTTTGTCTTTTTGAGACAGGGGCTCCTGTAGCCCCAGCTGGCCTTGAACCCACAAAGATCCACTCTGCCTCCCAAGTGCTCAGACTAAAGGCGTGTGCCACCACACCCAGCTGACTTTGAGATTCTTACTACAGGGGAGGGAAAGGAGAAAGGTCAAGAGGGATGCTGAGGCAAGGTACTCACCTCGGAGAAAGTCCACAACTGCCTGGAGTGCCCGCACAGCCTCCTGGCCAAGCAGAGGAAAGTAGTTCTGGGGGAAGAACTGGGTCAGGTTGTCCTGCTGTAGATGGTTGCCTAAGTGATCAGGCAAGCCCACAACCTTGCTGAGCAGTGTTTCCTGGAGCAGGGGGAAGCCAGGCTTCTTTTGTGGCTGACAGTGCTCCTCCATCAGAGCTGCCATTCTGCCCTTGCTCAGAAATGTTGCCAGCAGCTGAGCCATCTTCATCAGACGGAAGCTAGGGCTAAAGAACAGCAAGTGTATCAGGCAGAGCCCCTAATCTCCTCCATCTTACTGTCTCCTTCTGGCAATAAACAATCAGTTCTAGGGCTGGGGAGATGGCTCAGTCGGTAAAGTCCTTGCTCTGCAATCACGAGGACCTGAATTTGAGCCCCAGAACCCATAAAAAAGCCAAGTGAGGGGGAGAGATGGCTCAGCGGTTAAGAGCACTGATTGTTCTTGCAGAGGACCTGGGTTTGATTCCCAGCACCCACATGGCGGCTACGAACCATCCTTAACTCCAGTTCCAGGGGAAATCGGAGCCCTCTTCTGGCACTGCATGACACAGGTGCACTCACATACATGCAGGCAATATACTCATACATGTAAAATAAAAATAATAA
>NW_008358090.1:1104565-1136891 GCF_000622305.1 Nannospalax galili | reverse complement strand
AATCCCAGCACTTGGGAGGCAGAGGCAGGCGGATCTTTGTGAGTTCGGCGCCAGCCTGGTCTACACAGTGAGTTCCAAGACAGGTGGGGCTACAAGGAGACACTGTCCCAAAAAAAACGATTAAAAAAAAAAAAAAAAAGCCAAGTGAGGTAATAAGTGCTTGTAATTCCAGCACTGGAGAGACAGACAGCTGGATCCCTGAGGTTTGCTGGCCAGACACCTAGCCTAATTGGCAAGCTCCAGGCTAAAGGGAGACCCTAATAAAACAAGGATATTTGGGGCTAGAGAGATAGCTCAGTAGTTAAAAGTGCCTACTGCTCTTGCAAAGGACTGGAGTTCAATTCCCAGCACCCATGTTAGGTGGCTCACAACCACCTTTAACT
This sequence comes from Nannospalax galili, assembly GCF_000622305.1. Classification (NCBI taxonomy): domain Eukaryota; kingdom Metazoa; phylum Chordata; class Mammalia; order Rodentia; family Spalacidae; genus Nannospalax; species Nannospalax galili. Next base: position 1,136,508 of record NW_008358090.1, on the reverse strand, counting down.
ACAGGTCCAGGGTACAAACACTTCTAGCCTATATGGGCACCTATATCCACATGCACACATACCAACAGACACATAATTTAAAAATAAAGGTTGGGTGTAGTGGTATATACCTTTAATCTCAGCAATTGGGAGATAGAGGCAAGTGGATCCCTGTGATTTTGAGGCAAGGCTGGTCTATATAGCAAGTTACAGCCAGTCAGAGCTACATGATGAGTCCCTGTCAAAAATAAATACATTTTGCTGGGCATGGTGGTACACACCTTTAATCCCAGCACTTGGGAGGCAGAGGCAGGAGGATCTTTGTGAGTTCAAGGCCAGCCTGGTCTACATAGTGACTTCCAGGACAGCTGGGGCTACAAAAAGACCCTATCTCAAAAAGAAAAAGACAAAAAAAAAAAAGTTTTGAGGCTGGAGAGATGGCTCAAGAATACTAGCTGCTGCTCTTGCAAAGGACCTGGGTTTGGTTCCCAGCATCCACATGGTGACTAACAACCATCTGTAACACCAGTTTGAGGAGATCTGATGCTCTCTTCTGACCTCCATGGGCACTGCATGACATGGGTGCACTTAAATACATGAAGGTACCAAATAAAATAAAAATAATAAATATTCTAAAAAAAATAAATTTTAAAAGATTGAAAAATTAATTTTAAATAAAAAAGGTTTTTGAGGTTAGGGAGATGGCTCATATTCTAAAAAAATAAATTTTAAAAGATTGAAAAATTAAATAAATCTTAAAAAAGGTTTTCGAGGTTAGAGAGATGGCTCATTGTGAAGACCAGAGTTTGGATCCCTAGGACCTAAGTGGCTGTGGTAGTGGCCTGTAATTCCAGCCTCAAAAGGCAGAGACAGGAGATCCCCAGAGCAAGCTGGCCAGGGAGACTAGACTAGATCATTAAACTTTGGGTTTCAATGAGACCCTGCCTCAGTGACTAAGGTAGAAGAGTGATCAAGGATGACTCCTGACATCAACCTTGTACTTCCATACATACATACACACACACACACACACACACACACACACACACACACGCACGCATATCACACCACACATGAGAAAAGAAAAGGGAAAAAAAAGCCAACATGAACACACATCCTGAGGAATGACATCCATGGTTGGCCTCTGGCCTCCATAAACAAACACACACATACACACACACACACACACACACACACACACACACACACACACGAATCAGTCCCAACAACTTCACAAGCATTTACATTCTAAATCAGCTGAAAAAAAGTTTCACTGAATAACCAGTTACTAGTGGGAGAACTACTTGGGTCCTGTACAGACGGATACCACCACCTCTTCCCCTACTCCACACTGTGCTTGTTTTGCACCACAACAACTTCTAAAAACCTAGCTTCTTTGTTTTTGTTTGATTGTTTAAACAGGGTCTCACTAATGCAGCCCAGGCGGGCCTAGACCTCAGAGATCCACCTGCCTCTGCCTGGGAATAAAGGCATGTGCCATCATGCTCAGCAAAAACCTAGCTTCTTTTTTTTTTTCTGTCTTTTTGAAGCAGGGTCTCCCTGTAGCCCCAGCTGTCCTGGAACTTACTATGTAGACCAGGCTGGCCTTGAGCTCACAGCAACCTGCCTACCTCTGCCTCCCAAGTGCTGGGACTACAGGTGTGCACCATCACACCTGGCAAACCTAGCTTCTTAAAGCCACTATATCCTCCCAAGGACTGATCTGATGTGGAACCTGAGAGTTGGGAGTTTATGCCACTTGATCTGATGTGGAACCTGAGAATTGGGAGTTCATGGTGGCCACATGGCAGCTAGGCTGTGCTTCCCTTAAAAACCTGAAAAGTCCTGAGGTGGTCCTCAAGAGTGCCATAGTAAAAAGGGAAAGTCTAGAAAAGGACAGCAGGTGGCCAAGTGCTTTGCTGGTGTCAGCTGGGGTCATTGGAGGCTCTGTGAAGAGCTGATTTGCTCCTGCTGTCTGTGATGTGGTCCTTTCCCATCCTCCAAGCCTCCAACAAGAGAGAGCAAGAGCCTGGCTAAGATGTGGCAGGCCCCACCTTGCAGAACTGGATATAGCCATACAGTTTCAAGTGTTGGACCACTTCTCAGAACTTAAGAGGCCCTGTTGCTCATGTGCTGCTCACCCAGCAGTGCCCTCAATGGCTTCCATCAGCACTAAGAAGGCTTGGTCTGCAGGACCCTCCAGGAAGAAGCTCTCCCAGAGCTGCTCCAGCTCGCCACCGGGAGACAGCTCCAGCCAACTGGGGCTCAGCTTGCTCACCAGACATCTGAGAAAGGCTGAGAAATGAACGGTGGCAAACTCCTCCTTCCCCCCAGGAAAAGCAGTGCCCTCAGCGCCACCAAGATAGGGCTTCAGGGCCCCCAGGGTGGAGAGAAGGTGGCCAGCGTCCTCTGAGGATTTAAGAATGTGAACGGCTTCCTGGACAGTGAGTCGGACAGCAGACTGCGATGGGTACATCCTGTAGAAAGAATAGGGCTGAAGGGGTCCAGAAAAGCACGTGAGGGTCAAGAATTCTCCCCGTAGCACCCGAGACTCAGCCAAGGGAGGAGGGACTGCTCCAAATCTCAGAAACCCCACCAGCTCTCCTCTGACGCCTCCCAGGCTCTCACCCTCTCTGTCCTAGCCTTCTTCTCCCGGTACCCTGCTTCCCCCGGGGTCTGACAGGGCTTCAGTCCCGCACCGTGCCCGTTAGGCGGAGCAGGGCTTCTCCCGGGACACAGGCGTGTGCTCCCGGGACAGCCTCCTCCGTGCAGCTGGAGAGTACTGAGTAAATGGGTACCCCAAACCCAGCGTCTGCTGCCCCAGGGGCACCCAGCCCCTCGAACACCAGAGCCTACCTTCGAGGCCGTGACCACTGCAAACCCTATAGCACGCAGGACCCGACCAGACTACGCACCTCGTCGAGGCTCCTCCCACCACTACGCTAGGGAGCCGGAGCCGCAGCCGCGTGCCCGCTGCCGCGCGCCGCCGATTCGCCACGGCGTCGGGACTGCGCGTCAGTTCAGGCTCATCCGCTACGTGAGTTCGAGTCCTAGGATTCACGTGGAACTGGCACAAATATTTAGAGTTTCTGAGGCTGGTCCCGGACGGCAGCACGGGACGAATCTGCGGTGCGTTTGAGGCTGCACAACAAGCGCCTGCGCGGGAAGGGGTGGGGGCGTGGCCTGAGTGCTGTTGCGGCGCAGTGTTTGGGGGGGTTGGTGTGGGCGTGGACTGAGGCCCTGAGTGGGCGTGGTCTGCTTTTCTCTTGGCTGTTCCCTTCCCTAGGACCATCCCCCGCCTCCTTAGTCTTTGTCCAGCGATCTCCCAAACCCTACCATCGACGTTGGAGTAGTGACTAGGCAGCTCCCTCGGCTTCTCGAGGGCGACACCGATCCAAAGGAAGCTACGCAACAGAGACAGATAAGCTGTGATGCTGGCGCCTGTGATGGGTACACAAGGGCTATTGTGGCATGCAAACCCACAAACCACGTGTTTAAACTGCCGGAAATAAAGTGTCACTGGCGGAGTAACCTCCTTGTAGCCCTGGCTGCCCTTATGAACATTGCACTATGAAACATTCTGTAGTGGCAGAACTTCTTGACCACCCTGAGCCAGGAAGATCCGCTAAGGCAGCAACATTACAGCAGAAGTAAATGGGGAGGGAAAACTGGCCAACACATACTCATTCAACGAACATCAAGCAAGTACCCTTCCTGAACAAGAACTGGAGAAACTAAAGCTGCGCTAGCGGCTGAACAGTTCAGAGTACATACTGTGGGTGCTGGAGAGACGTCTCAGCAGTTAAGAGCACTGACTGCTCTCGGAGAGGACTAGTGTTCAGTTCCCAGCACCCACACTATGGCTAACAACTGTCCAGGGGATCCAATACCCTCTTCTGGGCTCTGCTGGCATTGCACACATGTGATGTACTTACATCTATGCAGGGAAAACACTCATAAAAAATAAATTAAAACATAAATAGTACATACTGGGGGATGGAAAGATTTCTCACTGGTAAGAGTGCCTGAGCCTTTGCAGAGGATCTGAGTTCTGTTCCCACCACCCAAGGAAGCATTGCCAATCAGCTGGCTGGGGTCCTTTTGCTCTACCCAGATAGGAACTGTGGGTAGACAAGAGGCTCTTTAAGTGCTGCTAGTCTTTGGCAGTTTTCATTTCCTGCCATGTGTGGAGGGAGAGGCAGCAGGTGGCACCTCCTAGTGCTAGGGGCCTGGAGGTATTAGGTCCCTTAGTTCTAAAAGTATTCAGTGTCTTGTGTAGGTTTAAGAGGTAAGGATTCCTCAGCCATTGCCTGTTGCTGGTAAAACTGGCAGGCCTAGATGTAGGGATTCCTCAGCCCTTGATGGCAGTAGGCATTTCATTCATTGTGTAGGCCTAGAAAGTGTTTCTTAGCTTTATTTGGTGTGGCGGGGGTCTTTTTGAGACAGGGTATCCCTGTAGCTCCAGCTGGCCTGCAACTCACTATGTAGACCAGGCTAGCCTTGAGCTCACAGAGATCTGCCTGCCTCTGCCTCCCAAGTGCTGAGAGAGAATAAAGGCATGTGCCACCATACCCAGCTTCTTAGCTATATTTTCAATTTTTTTTACTTCTTCTTACTTTGAGTGTTTTGCCTGCATGTACATAAGTGCACCTATGTCGTGCAATGCTGCAGAAGGCAGAAGAGGGTATCCTTTGGAACTGGAGTTATGGACAGTTGCTAGCTAGGAACCAAACCTGGGTCCTCTGCAAGAGCAACCAGTGGTTTTACTTGCTGAGCCATCTCTTTCTTAGGTCTTAATGTCAGCCAGTGTTAACAATTCTTGGTCTAGGGTTGAGACTTGGCTGAAAAGACTTGACAGCTCTCTAGAACACTTCTGTCTTCAAAGCCTACAGTTTCTCTTCTCTGGCTAATCATTTATCCTTCCTCAATCTCAGCTCTCTACCCTCTCTTGCAATCTCAACTACTGCTTCTTGCAGGTATCACACAGCTGGCTGCCAGCTGCTCAACTGTCACCGCCATTACCCCACTGCTGGCTCTGAGCTTCTTTCTCCATAATGCCACCTCAGCCCACGTTACAGAAAGTAGGCAAGAAGTACACCACCACTGGAAAAGCCAGGTGTGGTGGTGTACACTTTTAATCCAGCACTTGGGAAGCAGAAACTGGCAAATCTTTGTGAGTTTGAGGCCAACCTGGTCTACATAGAGAGTTCCAGGCCAACTGGGTCTACAGGGAGACCCTGTCTCAAAAAGACTACTGGAGAGAAGGGTTTCATTGGATATAAAGCTATAACACCAGGGGAGGCAGTGAGAAATAAAAAGTTATATTCTTTTATTTATAATTTTTTTGGTCTTTTTGAGACAGGGTCTCCCTGTAGCCCCAGCTGTCCTGGAACTCACTATGTAGACCAGGCTGGCCTTGAACTCAGAGATCCGCCTGTCTCTGCCTCCTGAGTGCTGGGATTAAAGGCGTATGCCACCACATCTGGCTCTTTTTTTATAAATTAAAAAAAATTATGTGTGTGTATTGCCTTCATGTAGGTAAGTGCACCCATGTCGTGCAATGCCTGCAGAGGTCAGAAGAGGCTGTCGGATCCCCTAGGACTGGAGTTATAGACAGTTTTTAGCTGCCATGTGGGTGCTGGGATTCGAACCTGGGTCTTCTGCAAGAACAACCAGCGTTCTTAACCACTGAGCCATCTCTCCAGCCCGAAAAAGTTATATTCTTATGTCGCGAGCCGGGACTCTGTCCAGCAGAGTCCAGGAAAGATGACACAGACACCAAGGTGAGGTTCAAGCTTCTGTTTCTCTTCCTTTATTCTCTCATATTCTCTTCATTATCTCACCCACTATGATGCTGTCTCATTGTTCTATCTCTCTCACTTCATTCATTCTCTCTCACTTCATTCTCTCTCATTCTCTCTCACTATGATGCTGTCTCGTTGTTGCTGTTGTCCGTCAGTCCTCTCTATTACACGCTTCAGCTCTTTATATAGCGTTTCCAACAGCCCTCCCCCCAGCCGGGACCAATCAAAGCTCACACACGTGCAGCGGCCAGGCAGAGTGCAGCTCATTAGCCACGTAGCAAGATCATCAGGCTGGCAGCACCTGTTTTTGGGCTCACCATACTTCAGAGTTGGGGTAAACAAGCGGGATTCACGAGCCTTGGCAATCAGCCAAGAGTTGAAGTAAACAGCACGAGGTTTGGCAGCCAGCCAGGGCTCCATCTTTGGCTGGCTCGGCTGTGCTCGCTTCCCACATTCTTATAACTGTGTTTCTTATATAATGTCCTTATAAGCTTAGGACATTTGAAGTTTTCCTTTGTTTTACTTATTGGGTATATACCTTGAAATGTAACCTTGGGATGCTCAGAGATGTTTTATTGCTCTGTGGTGTTCTCACTACCCTAAGATGTTGGTTTTTTTAAATTTTATTTTGTCTATATGGGTGTATTGCTTGCATGTGGGTAGGTATACTCATGTCATGCAATGCCCTCAGAGGTCAGAAGAGGGCTTCAGATCTCCTGGCACTGGAATTAAAAGCAGTTGTTAGCTGCCATGTGGGTGCTGGGAATCAAACCTAGGTCCTCTGCAAGAGCAACCAGTGCTCTTAACTACTGAGCCATCTCTCCAGCCTTTAATCCCAGCACTCGGGAGGCAGAGGCAGATGGATCTCTATGAGATCAAGGCTAACCTGGTCTACATAGTGAGTTCCAGGATGGGGCTACAGGAAGACTCTGCCTTGAAAAAACAAAAAACAAAAACTACTCAGGAAAAACATCTGTTTACCTTGATTTCAACATTACAAAATGTATACATAATGTATACATTAAAATATCTTATTACACTGGGTATGGTGGCGCACGCCTTTAATCCCAGCACCCGGGAGGCAGAGACAGGTGGATCTCTGTGAGTTCAAGGCCTCCCCAAAATATATCTTATTACTCCATAACATGTGGATTTTTTTTTTTGTCTTTTTGAAGCAAGGTCTCCCTGTAGCCCCAGCTGTCCTGGAACTCACTATGTAGACCAGGCTGGCCTTGAACTCACAGAGATCCACCTGTCTCTGCCTCCCAAGTGCTGGGACTACAGGCGTGCACCACCACACCTAGCTAACATGTAGAATTTTTATAGTTTTTTCATATGGTATGTTTTTATTAAATTTTGTTGTATTTTATACAGAATATCTCAAACAATCTGAATCATCTTTATAACCCCGTCCCCACCAGCTCCCTCCCATAGTCTCCTCTCTGGAACCCATCCATATACTCAATCTTGTATATATACCCATATACACAGTCCCCCACTGTGTCAGGTCAGTGTCCCCAGACGTTCCCCAGTGCAAGTCCAAAATTTTTATAGTTTTTTTTTTTGGCCTCTTTTGAGACAGGGTCTCCCAGTAGCCCCATCTGGCCTGGAACTCACTATGTAGACCAGGCTGGGCTTGAACTCACAGAGATCTGCATGCCTCTGCCTCCAGAGTGCTGGGATTAAAGGCGTGTGCCACCACGCCCGGCTTAGTTTTTTTTTTTTTAAATCATCACATACCTGTAGTCCAAGCTGAGGACTGAAGTAGAAGGATCACATGAACCCAGATGTTCAAGAACACTGTGAAGGCTGAAGAGGTGGTTCAGTGGCTTAGAGCACTAGCTGCTATTACAGAGGACCCAGGTTCAGTTCCCAGCACCCACATGGTGGTTAACAACCCTTTTTAACTCCAGTTCCAGGGACTCCAACACCCTCTTCTAGCCCCTGCAGGCATTCCATGACATGGGTATACTTAGGTACATGCAGGCAAAGCACTCATACACATAAAATTAAAAAAAATTTACATTATTTTTAAATTTTATTTTTGTTTTATGTGTATGACATGTATTGCCTGTGTGTATCTGTGCCTGTGTCATTAAATGCCTGAGGCGGTCAGAAGAGGGTATCTGATTCCCCTGGAACTGGAGTTACAGATGGTTAGTTGCCATGTGGGGGAACAGAACCCAGGTCCTCACCAAGAACAGCCAGTGCTGAGCCATTTCTCTAGCCCCAAAAATAAATAAAAAATTTTAAATGTTAAAAAAAAAAGGACCAGGGCCAGCTGGGCGTGGTGGTGCATGCCTTTAATCCCAGCAGTCAGGAGGCAGAGGCAGGCAGATCTCTGTGAGTTCAAGGTCTGGTCTACATAGTGAGTTCCAGGTTCCAGGCCAGCTGGGGGCTACAGGGAGGCTGTCTCTCAGAGAGAGATAGAAAGAGGGGGGAAGGGAGGGAGGGAGGGAGGGAGAGAGGGAGAGAGAGAGGAAATACATATTCATCCTGGGAAAAAAAATAGGTCAAAGTCACATTACCAAGGTGGAGTCTCTTTCCAAGAAAGAGAAAGGGGGACTCAAGGGATATGGCTGTGCATGGCTGTGATGTGGGGCAGCAGTGCACACTGGCTCTTACAACTTCCTGGCTATATTCAGTCCCCTGTCCTGCTTTGACTTCTTGGTGGGAACTTGAGACCATGTGCTCCTGTTAAAGCCATCATCAGCTCCTGTCTGCCTATGAACCAGACAAAGCCTTGTGCACATCCACTAGAATAATTTTCCGAAATAAACTGTTTGTGGCTGTTTAAAGCTTGTTTCCCTGGGAAACTTGGGTTCTCAGAGCCCACTGGATTGAAGGCAGATGCCTTTCATTAAGGTGGCAGGGAAAACCTGATACCCGACTAGGGAAGAAGGAAAACTGTTCAAGTATTGAGCTACAGGGAGCAGAAGGATGAAGCAGATGTGTGAGACCAACATTAGTTCCTGTGCCTGTGGAGATGTCTGGAGCCCCAAGTTCTAAGCATGGGCTGCTTAGGGAAGAAGACCCTATCTTTCCTCCTCATTTTTCTACCTGTATATGTACATGGGGCCCCATTGCAGGAAGCTGGGCCAGCTGGACAAAGAAAACCATTTTTTGAGAGGCTCCATCGACTAGAAGAGCAGGTAGGTACACTATGCCTGGACAACTGGTTTTATAAAACTGGTAGCAGATAGATGGATATCACAGAGACAGCTGCCAGCATCAGTGCTCAGTGGACACAAGCACTTGGTTTGTGGTCCTTGCTGGAAGCTGACAGTATTCTTACCTATCATTGGAAATGATAGATGTATTTACTAGGTTCTGCTCTAATGTTGAGCCAGATGATGTGTGGATGGAGATGCAAGAGATTTGAAGGGGTCTCTAGAAAGTCTGAGGAACATAGAGGAGTGGAGGAGGGTAATAGTACAGGACAGCATCCCTAGGTCTGGGAGCTTTGCGGATACTAGTATAGCTCAAAGCAGAAAGAATGCCCTGCCCTGAGGCTCCTATGGGGTCTATAGATGTTACCCCAGCTCAAGCACTTTTTGTATTGATCCTGGTAAAACCAGACATGGGGGTGTGTACCTGTAATCCCAGCACTCAGGAGGCTGGAGAAGGATTGCTGTGAATTTATGGCTAGCCTGGGTGACATAGTGAGTTACAAGACAGCCTGGGCTACAGAGTGAGACTCTGTTTCAAAAAAAATAATAATAAAACGGGGGTGTGCGCTAAAGTTGTAGCTCAGTAGGAGAGTGCTTGCCTAGAATGCACAAAATCCTGGATTCATCCCTCGTACTATTAAAAAAAAACCACATACACAGCCCTTCCTGCAGGCCCTTCCACTTACAGGGATGGTCCTGAGAATCATAGCAGTGAAATAACTTGCTTTGGTCTTCCAGAGTGTGGGATTTGGGCAGCATTAGAGCCAGGGCCATGAGCCTGATGCCCACATCCTATGCCATGCAGCTGTGTGGCCCGAGAACTGTTACCTCCTCTGTACCCTTTGGGTAATCTGCCCACATGTCCTAGCATGGTGACAAGGGTCAAATTGGTCAATCTATATACAGTGCCAACCATGGGCTTGAGGTACAGTAGGTGCTTCTGAAGTGTGAGCAGGAAAGCCTTTCCCCATACCCTTATCAGTTGTGTTCTCGTTAGTTTCAGAGATTCCAAAAAGTAACCTTAACACACCTGCAGAGCATTGCCAATAACTACGTGTCATACAATGTGGATGCCCGCTTCCAGAGCCTGGCAGAAGAGAACCAGGCCATAGCTCTAGCAGTGAACCGGTCTCAAGCTGCCATACAAGGGGATATGGCCCATCTAAAGACCTGGATGAGGAAGACCCAACACAGGAGCCAGAAGATGGATGCCCAACTTCAAGCTTTGGATCTTTCCCTGAGCACAAACAGCAGGCAGTGGGAACAGGAGAAAGAAAAAAAGGGACAGAGGGAGGCCATTGCAAGCCTGGCCCTGGACACTGGAGCCCTGCAGGACGCATTGGTCAACCTGATGCATGAAGTCCATAGCCAGGGTGCCAGGCTGGCTGCTCTAGAGGGGCAGCTGCAGAGGGCCACCCCTGACTCTGCAACCCTGGGGCTAACCCCAGTTTTGACCCCCACACAACTTGTTTAGCAGGGCCCAGGCTTTCTACAGCTACAGAGGGACAGCCAGGCACTCAGGCCTTCACCCCAACACAGAAGTTCCCCCCAGGACTTTGCTGCCCATATCCAGGGGATGCAGAAATTCCAAGGCCCAAACAGCCATCAGGCAGCCCCAAAGGACACTTCTCAGTTGGCATGGACCCACCAGGGATCAGGAAACAGTAAGTGACATAAGCCTGTTCCCTCCCCATCAAATTCCAGGTTTCCCTCTACCAATACCTGAGGTCATAGTGTCATCACCCCCAAAAGCTTTCTCTCCAAAAGTCACATGCACCACCCCAGAAGAGAGGATGGCCCGACCTTGTAACCTGTAGGTAATAGCCTGTTTGTAGGTCCCCAGCAGGTCAGGTCACCCACATGGCAGAAGGGCCTCTGTTGAAGTGGGTGAATCAGGAGCCTCAAGGGGAGAAACTGTGAGAAACAATGATCTTTACTTCAAATTAAGGGTACTGGAGAGTCAGAGTAGTGGAAGTGAAGTAATTTATTTTATAGTTCTGCAGAAACTAGGCATCAGCCCAAGGAAAAGGCAAAAATGGCTGTTGTGCCAATTCAGCACAAAGCTGATTTTTCTATCCCTAATCACATTACCCTACCCCTTTGAATTCTCACTAGCTGAGTTCTTCAGGGAGGTACAGTCTTTCCCAATTATCTAACATAGTGCCCCAAAGTCTCCATCCCCCTAGGGCTCAAGATCCCACCATCCCCCTACACCCCCTTCCTTTCCTGATACTGGGCTCAGTCACTTAGCAGACTGATTTTTCCAACCTTAAGATAAACTAAAAAGGGTCTAGGCAATCAAGCGTCAGCTACCAGGGGCCTAGTCCCTCCTGCTTATCTGAAATTCATTGATGAGCTCTAAAGATACTTCATACTGAAAATGGGACATAATGATTTATTTCTTACAGAATGCATCCAAAGTATCAGGCTGTACACCATATAGTCACCAGGGGTGAGAGAGAGAGGAGAGGAGAGGAGAGGAGGGGAGGGGAGAGAGAGAGAGAGAGAGAGAGAGAGAGAGAGAGAGAGCGAGCTGAAGGAAATCTGAGGACAGAACCAGAAGTCAGAGAGATATACTCTGGCAATGGGGGGATGGCCACAGGTCAAGACCTGCAGGGCCTCTAGCAGCCCAGAAGAGAATGAAATAGTTTCTCCCTGGGCCTCTGGAAGAACCTGACCATGGAACAATGTGTCTTCAAGACCAAGTTCAGGTTTCTGATCTCCAAAAGGACTGGTTTAAGTCATTAAATTTATGACAATAATTTCCAACAGCCTTGGGGAGCTCAGAGGCACCTGAGCTCTGGTAAGGAGCTTGAGCTCAGTTCATAGGCAGACAGACAACTCAGGGACACATCCACTTCATGCATCCTACCTGTGGAACAAGGGTGATCAGATTGTGAGGGCAAAGGAAAGGCTTCGAGGCAAGACCCTGAGAACATGGGGCAGGCCTACAGCAGGATGCTCCTGAACTGCCCTGGAGAGTGGGCTGATTCTCTTCCTTCTGTTTCCAGTTTGCAGCATGGGCCCAGTTCTAATTTTCCCCAATGCCTCCACTGAGAACATGATCTTCCTTAGCCCTGGCTTCCTCGCACCCCTACGAGCCCTGTCCTTCTGCAGCTGGGTCCGCATGGCTTCCGGCCACCTGGGCACCCTTCTCTCCTATGCCACCGAAGACAATGACAACAAGCTGGTACTGCATGGCCGAGACTCCCTGGTCCCTGGCTCCATCCACTTTGTGATTGGAGGCCCTGCCTTCAGGGGGCTGTCCCTGCAGCCACTACTGGACAGTCAGTGGCACCATATTTGTATCATCTGGACGTCCATGGAGGGCAGGTACTGGCTCTACATGGACCGCAGACTAGTGGCCACTGGCTCCCACTTCAGGGAGGGCTATGAGATCCCTCCTGGAGGGTCCCTTGTGCTGGGTCAGGAGCAAGACACTGTGGGGGGTGAGTTTGACAGCTCCGAGGCCTTTGTAGGGAGCATGTCTGGCTTGGCCATCTGGGATCGGGCATTGACCCCCAGGGAAGTTGCAAACCTCGCCACTGGGAAAGAGTTCCCAACAGGTGCCATTCTGACACTGGCCAATGCCATGTCAGTAGGTGGATTTGTACAGAGGGCCAACTGCACCTGCCTGGAACACTGTGCATGAGGCTGTCCCACGTGGGGGCTGCATCATGCTCAGGGCACACAAGAGGAACAAGCCTATGCATTAGTACATTCCAAAACACTCCCCTGGGTATATGCACCTGCACTCTAATGTAGGCGTGGACACACCTGCTGCAGGGGCGTGGGGGAGCAGATAGGAAACCTGCAGTGGAGATAGAGGAGGCCCTAGATTGTGACTTTCTATTCTGTGGCATTCTTTTTTAGTTTTATTGGGGTTTTTGTTTACTGGGGTAAGATGTTTGCTTTAGTGTTTTTTTGTTTTTTTTTTTGTTTGTTTTTTTTTTGGTCTTTTTGAAACAGGGTCTCCCTGTAGCCCCAGCTGTCCTGGAACTCACTATGCTCACTATGTAGACCAAGCTGGCCTTGAACTCACGGAGATCCGCAGGCCTCTGCCTCCCAAGTGCTGGGACTACAGGCATGCACCACCACCACGCCCTGCTTTTTTTTTTTTTTTTTTTTTTTGGTTCTTTTTGAGACAGGGTCTCCCTGTAACCCCAGCTGGCCTGGGACTCACTCACTATGTAGACCAGGGTAATCTTGAACTCAGAGATCTGCCTGCCTCTGCCTCCCAAGTGCTGGGATTAAAGGCATGCACCACCACGCCCGGCATAGTGTTAAATTTTAATCATACTGAAACTAAAAGTAAAAATGCCTATTCTAATTGTCAGTGCATTTTTTAATGGCTCTGATTTGGAATCCAAAGAAAAGCTTGTCAAAATACACAACACAAAATGCTGTCAAGGATATTGAAAAAGGAGAAACCTTTGTGTATGGATAGTGGGAATGTAAAATAGTGCAGCAACTTTAAAAAACAGTTTGGGCTGGGCATATGAGAATGCTCATAGCAGCTTTATTCACAAGAATCAAAATGTCTATCAGCTGAAGAATGGATAAACAAACTGGAGTATCATTCAGCCACAAAAAGGAATGAGGCACAGACACACGCCACAACACAGATAAACATGGAAAACATTGTGCTGGAAGTCAGAAGCTAGACATATATTTATCGAAATTGTCCAGGATAGGCAACTCCACAGACAGAAAGCAGATTGGGGTTGTTAGGGGGCGGTTGACAAGTGAAGTGCCCTAAAACTAGATTGTTCTAGTTATATAGCTCAACACATTTATTAGAAATCTTTGAACTGTCCATTTGAAAATGTTATATTATGAAAATTACACCTCATAAAGTTGGTATAAAAGCGTTGCTAGAGTGTCTTTAATGGCAACTCTGACGGCCTCAGCAGCTACCATAGGACAACAGAACAAGACTGACCAGCTCATCTTGAGGGAATCCCTAAGGCTTCTGGGAAAGAGGGCAAGAAAACAGAATTTTAAACCCTTTCCACGAGAGAGCTGTTGGAACATCCACTGTCCACAGGAAAAGTTTCAGTAATCTGGGGAGGAGGTAACAATGGTATAAATGCTGCCTCTCTAGCTTGAAGGAAAAGGGGCCCCGGAACTGACCTTTGATCCTTCTGACTGCTTTCTGGATGCAAAGATGCCTTGAAATGAGAGGCTCTGCCCCTCTACCAGTTCAGCCCTGGTGAGAGAACAGCATACTGCAAACAAGGAGGCCATGGCTATGAAGGTGCAGTCCATAAAATGTCACTGTGAAAGCCAGGTGATCTATCACTGAAAGGCTGGAGGACTATGAATTCAAGGCCAACCTGGGCTATACAGTGAGATGTTGTTTAAAAAAAAATAGCTGGACATGGTGGCGCATGCCTTTAATTCCAGCACTTGGGAGGCAGAGGCAGGCAGATCTCTATGAATTCAAGGCCAGCCTGGTCTACATAGTGAGTTCCAGGACAACTGGGGCTACAGAAAGACCCTGTCTCAAAAAGACCAAAAAAATAAAATAAAATAAAAAACCTGAGAGCTGGAGAGATAACTGGCTTAGCCACTTAGAGTACTTGTTACTCTTGCAGAGAGCCCAGGTTCAGTTCCTAGCACCCACATGGTGGCTCACAACCTTCTATAACTCCAGTTCCAGGAGATCCAATGCCCTCTTCTGGCCTCCTTTGGTACCAGGCACACATGTGGTGCATTTACATACACACAGGCGAAACATGACTACACATAAAAATAAATTTACAAAAATGTAAGGCCAACCTGAGACAGTGGCCATCAAGTTTGCTGTCTCATACCAGTGAAGATGATGATTTGAACATTTGTGGGAGTAAGCAAAGCAGAAGCAAGCTTCTTAAGAGAAATAAAAGAAAACTTTGAAGCATGATGGTACACTCAGGAGACAGAGCAGGCTGATCTCTGTGAGAGCAAGACTAGCCTGGGTCTAGCTGGGGCTACAAGGAGACCCTGTCTCAAAAAAAGTAAAATAAAGAGAGCAAAAGAGAAATTAAGGAAAACTGAGAAAAATTCCCCAGAATGCAAGGGGTTTCTAAGGAGAGAAAAAAGCTGTTGAAAATAAAAAATTTTATGTGTGCTGGGTGTGGTGGCCCATGCCTTTAATCCCAGCACTTGGGAGGCAGAGATCTTTGTAAGTTCAAGGCCAACCTGGTCTACATAGTGAGTTCCAGGACAGCTGGGGTTACAGGGAGACCCTGTCTCAAAAAGACAAAAAAAAATTTGTGTGTATGAATGTATTGCTTGCATGTGTGTAAGTGCACCTGTGTCATGCAGTACCCAAGGACAGAGGAGGGCATCAGATCCCCTGAAATTGGAGTTACAGACAATTGTTAGCCACCATGTGGGTGCTGGAAATCAAACCCAAGTCTTCTGCAAGAACAGCCACTGAGCCCATCTCTCCAGCCCCATCTATGGGGTTTTTGGGCTATAGCAGACACTGAACAAAGGCTGAGGTGATCCCCATGAGATTGGTCAGTTCTCCTATAGCTGGCTTAGTCACTGAGTGGCCTGGCACACTCTTGACATATCCCCCAGCCCACCCAGAGATGATGATGTGCTGGGGGTGTGCAGCCCACTGAGTTAATGGTGGTTGAAGCCCCTTTGTCCATCACTGATTCCTGCTTTGTTTTTTACTTTGTCTGCTAGCTGTTAGTCACTTGTCCAGTGTGCTGTCCTCAGACCATGCAGGTGTCCATTGTGCTATTAATTATACTAAGCTCTCTTTGTTTCTTAAGCTATCAAGAAACAGCTGCAATTGTTCTTAGTTCATGTTAGGTAACTCCTTTACTAGGGGATCTTCTAGGGTCTCCTTTCTGAAATAAGTGGAGGATTTCTTAGATGGTATCTCTTACAATTGGTTATATTAGAAGCAGCCACACCTTTAAGCCCAGCACTCCAGAGGCAGAGGTAGGCGGATCTCTGTGAGTTCAGGACTATGCTGGTCTACATAGTGAGTGAGTCCCAGGCCAGTTGGGGTTACAGGGAGACCCTGTCTCAAAAAGAACCAAAAAAAAAAAAAAGCCAGGCATGGTGGTGGTGCACGTCTGTAGTCCCAGCACTTGGGAGGCAGAGGCAGGTGGATCTCTGTGAGTTCAAGGCCAGCCTGGTCTACATAGTGAGTTCCAGGCCTGCTGGGGCTACAGGGAGACACTGTCTCAAAAAAAAGAGAGCGAAAAGAAAAAAAAAAGAAAAACAATTACATTAGAAGAAAGGATATATGAAAGGACAATAGTGCCTTAAAGTGTTTTTCAAGGTCTTGGGGAGGGAGGACATTCTGCTGCCCCTGGGCCACAGCCTTGTCCCTCCTTGTATCTGGTTGGTTCTGTTATCTCATGCCCAGCCATAGCCTCTTATTCATCTTCTTAGTGTTTCAGGCTTTGCCATTTGTTTTTGTTTTGTTTGGGGTTTTAGTTTTTTTGTTTTTGAGACAGGTTCTCTTTGTAGCCCCAGCTGGCCTAAGCTGGCCTCAAATTCCCAGAGATCCACCTGCCTCTGTCTCCCAAGTGCTGGGATTAAATATGTATACCACCATACCTGGAACTTTTTATTTATTTTATTTTATTTTTTGTCTTTTTGAGACAGGGTCTCCCTGTAGCCCCAGCTGTCCTGGAACTCACTATGTAGACCAAGCTAGCCTCGAACTCACAAAGATCTGCCTGCCTCTGCCTCCCAAGTGCTGGGATTAAAGGCATGCGCTACTACACCTGGTGGAACTTTTTATTTTTGAGACTAGGTTTCATGTTGTCCAGGCTGACCTTGTACTCTTGATCCTAGTCCTATTCCCTAGTCCTGGGATTACAAGTGTGCACATAAGGGTATCATACATATTAGGCAGCACTCTACCAACTAAGCTACATCCCCAGACCTAAATCCTTTGAGTCTCTTAGCATCTCTCCAATCTTGGTGGGCTAGCTCTCTAGGCATTCAGCTAAAGTTGGCCTCCCACAACAGCCCACAATGCCCACCCACCCCCCAAAAGTCCCAGTGGCAAATCAAAGTTTGATTCCACCAAAGTTCCACCTGGGGAACAAATTATTGGGCTTACTTACAGAGCACGGATGAGGGATTACTGACATGAGCTTGGATGACTCCAAAGCAATCAAACTGATAACTCTTCACTCAGCATGGATGATGGCTTCCCTATAGCTACAAAGATGGACTCCCTTTCCTCTAGTCTTTCCCAGCCTATATACTGGAGACCTCCCAAAGACTTTGAGCAATTAGGACAGAAGTGCATACAACCTGTTGGTAGGAATGGCTAGATACTCAGGAGAGAATCCAGTGACCCTCTCCATCCTCTCCTTCTCTGAAGAAATGTCAGCAGTCCACAGGCCCAGGTGCGGCAATCTTTTGCAAGTGGACAGGGCTGATCTGATAAGATGGTAGCAGTTTGGCTCGGAGAATAGTCCTGTACAACATCACATGTTCCTGAGTCACAGAGTATTTTAGAACTGGAAACCCCCGTGGATGCCATGTGCCGTGCCCCTGAATCACCCACTGTCTTCTGCTTCCCCAGGACCTGAGCTCCTGGTTGCAAGTGCACCCAGTTGAGAGCCCTTCCTCCCCAAATTCCCTTTCTTGCCTCCCCTGATGCTTTTTTGGGACCATTATTCCAGTCTGCCTCCAAGGAAGGTACAGAGTAATATCTTTGTTCTGGAAAGACCAGTGATCTAGTAATTGCTGAAGAACAGTGTGGTCCCTGGGATAGTTGTCCTGCGCAAGACCCTTAGCATCAGGTAATGGTTTGACTATAAAATTCTTGCTTTCAACTTCAGATATGAGACCAAAACAATAAGAAGTGCCCTTAGGCCCATGAAATCAGAGCTAGAACAAGAAAACATCAACTGCAGGGCAGGGCAGAGTTTCTATAGTGTTTCTTCCCAATTTTCAAGTGTTCAAAATGGCCCGGCGGAGGGGGCACACCAAGATATCACAGTGATCACTGCAGAACTTGGGAATTCAGCAGATGTGAATCTTACGGCACTGTGGGATGCTGCATCCAGGATGCTTCATGACATCAAGGTTGCTCCAGGAAGGTAGAAGGGCTTAGATGGGGTCAGTTAGCAGTGTTGGGGCAATGTCTAGACAACATGGTCAGAGGCCAAGGATAGGTGGAGATCTGGGACAGGCAGATGTAGGAAGCCTGTCAGGTTTGGAAGCCAGTCAGTCTGAACATATCTACACAACTCACCATCCAAGTGGGGTCAGCAACAGTCACCATGTACATTTAGAAGTATGAACCCTATCCCCTCTAATACCACCAGATTCTTACTTTAACCATATCTATTACATTGTTATATTCCTGGTCCTGGAGGGAGTCAGTTCCAACTATAAGCTGTAGGTTCTCCCCTCCCCAATTGTTCAATCCTGTCCATCTCTCTTCTCACAAGAACTGGGGAGTGGTTTAGTAGTGGAGCACTTTCCTGGCATGAATGAGGCTCTGAGTTCAACTCCTAATACCATAAAAAAATCAATAGAAAGAAGACAAGAGCCGGGTGTGGTGGTGCATGCCTATAGTCCCAGCACTTGGGAGGCAGAGGCAGGTGGATCTCCGAGAGTTCAAGGCCAGCCTGGTCTACATAGTTCCAGGACAGCTGGGGCTACAAGGAGACCCTGTCTCAAAAAGATCAAAAAATTAAAAAAAAAAAAAAAAGACAAGTGAGTTGATGGTCCTGGTCTGTCAGGAGCTGTGAGATATGGCTCCATTGTGCTTGGTCACAGAGATCGTCCATCCTTCTAGGCATGACCCTTCACCCTATGACTATTCTCTTCATGTCCCCTCCTGTGTGCCCTGCTATGCCCAGTGTCTCTACTCTGCTTAGTCTTCTGCCCATCCCTGAACTATCTCAGCTAAACTAACCTAAGTTACTCCATTTTGCCCAAAGCAGCCATTTCAGGAGAAATGCCCTTTACCCTACTTATGAAAGATACCTAGAAGGGAGAAATAACTTTGAATTCCGAGAAATGGCCTGCCCGCATACCACAGGATGTTCTAATCTAGGCCTGCACTTGACTAACTGCTTATCTCGCTTCTGTAAACCTACTTCACTTACCCAAGTCCACTCCCGTGCAATAACAAGTAGTTGATTGGTAAATTCAAGGTTTTCTGTGTTTGAATTTTGCTGTGTTGTGTAAACCTGATTGGCCCACAGATGTTCTGTTTGAATCTTGCTTTCTGTAATCCTATAAATATTCTGGTTGACTGGTGTTCCCTGCTGTTTCTATTCCCGATATAAACAGCCCGGTCGGCCGTAATTAAACTTTACCTTGCTGCTTTCAATTAAGTGGTATTGGTGATTTTTATTCAGAATCGACATATGACAATCCCATCTGGCCCCAAATCTTATCATCCAGCAAGACCCAAACCCGTGCACTCAGTTCAACTGACAACATGCACCTTCTATTGTTTGTCAAGAGAAATGGTCCCTACCCCTGAAGAGCCAGAGGAGAGGGGCTGTTCTGCCTCTGAACCTATGGGAGGGGGGGCAAAGGGCTTGCTTGTCTTTTCTAGTCTCAAAGCAACTGTGACCAAGGAATTTCAAAACTAAACAGATCTAAGTTCAACCCCCACCTGCTCCTAGGGACCTTATACAAGCCAGCTTTACTTCCAACCTCAATGCTCAGCAGTACAAAAGAGGGCGACAAGGATGCACCTAATGGAAAACAACAACAACAACACTTTTTAAAGATTCTTAGTTTTGAGGCCGGGCGTGGTGGCACATGCCTTTAATCCCAGCACTCGGGAGGCAGAGGCAGGTGAATCTCTGTGAGTTCAAGGCCAGCCTGGTCTACATAGTGAGTTCCAGGACAGCTGGGGCTACAGGGAGATGCTGTCTCAAAAGACCCCCCCCAAAATAAGTATTAAAAAAATTAAAACAAAGTTGCAACATAAATATACTACAGTGCACAGACATACACACACACACACACACACACACACACACACATCTAGGAGATATATCCTAGATGTGTTATGTTAATTTTCTTAGATGTGACTCAGTCACTATTAAGATTCTGAATTTAATTTTAATTATTTTTTAATATAGGGTCTTCCTATGTTGCACAGGTTAGCCCCCAACCTTTCCAATATTTCTGCCAAATATAGTTTTCACACTGTTCCAATTTCCATCAGAAAGTGGATGGACACCTTCATACTGGCTCCTTTTCTGTCATCTTTTGTAAAGCAAATGTCATGCCACTGCTCAGAAGGCCAAGGCCAGTTGTTAACGTTATACCATTTCCCTTCTTTCTCTGTAAAGTTACACCCTTGATGATTACAGTTAGATTTTAAAGTCCCTGAAGTTGCTGGCACCAATTCATGTCCCTACTATTTCAGGATGCATCTCCTTTGTTGATATAACAGCAGTATGATGACCACATTTGGGAAACAACCTTGCTGTAATATTGTTGCCATGTAAACTATGGCTAGCCAAAACCAGACCCAAGCGCTTTGTTAGTCTCCTCTGAGGAGAGAGAGAGAGAGAGAGAGAGAGAGAGAGAGGAGGGAGAGGAAAGGGGGAGGGGGGAGGGGGAGAGACTTTCTGGCGCGCCTGGCCCCGGAGGCACCTGACACCAGCTTGACTGAAGTGGCGTATTCCAGAACCTTTACAGCAAGTTTCTTTTTCCCTACATCACTTTGGAGACTGGGCCTCCGACTTGGGATAGCCTCGGGAGAGCCTCGAGCTCATTCTTCTTGGCAGTCTGGGTCACCACACTCAGCGACGACACAGCAATAGCGCATGGAATCTAGAGTCCTTACCGAGGCCCGCGAGGACCAGCGGACCACAACTCCCAGGAGACCTACCGCGCAAGGCCCTCGCGGAGCGCGGTCGGCAGTCACGTGGGCGCAGGTGGTGGATCACGTGAACGCCCGTACTGGTCACGGGAACACAGTCGGGTTCCCGGCGCTTCCCGGAGTGTCGGGTCCAGGGTGGAGCATGGCCAACGTCTCCAAGAAGGTGTCGTGGTCGGGCCGCGATCACGACGATGAGGAGGCGGCACCGCTGCTGCGGAGGACCGCGCGGCCCGACGAAGGGACGCCGCTGCTGAACGGGGCCGGGCCGACCGCGCGCCAGGTGAGGAGTTGCGGCTGCTGGGCTCCAGGGCTGCGGCGCGGGTCCTCACTGTGCAAAGGGCCCAGGGAGGCCGTGGCGTTCTACATTACTCTTTTTAATCCCAGATTTTCCTTTTGACAGTTTCATACTCATACTCAATGTATTGTGATTCATATTCAGCCCCCATTCCCCTGTGTTGTGCCCCCTTCCTTTCCCTCTGAACTCCTTCCCATCTAGCCCCCCAGTGACTACACCGTTAGAGAAAATGATGCCCCTTCTACCAGCAACAATTGATAGTTCTTAGCTCCTCAGCAAGAGATCGGGAGATCTTAACAGTTTTTTATTTTACTTTCGTGGTGAGGATCGAACTCAGGGATTACACATGCTAGGCAAGCATATTACACTGACTACACCCCCAGGCTTTGGCGTTTCGAGACATGGTCTCACTGGGATAGCCCAGGCTGACTTTGAATTTATCCTGTCTCAGCCTCCCTGTGCTGGGAAGGCCTGCATTACCAAACGTAGCTATTTTAACAGTTAAAATGGCACAGTTTGTGCTTTCAGTGAGAGTGTCTGTCTCCCTTCTCAGTGGGAGTCATCCAGCCATGGTGGCAGTTACAAGTATCTTTTCTCTTACCTCCTAATTGAATTTAGAATGCACATCCAAACACAATAAGCAACAAGTCAGGCCAGAGCAGTTTGTGCCTTTAAAAATGCATAAGATTGAACCAGGCATAGTGTGGTATCATGCCTTTAATCCCAGGTAGAGTCAGGCAGATGTCTTGAGGTCAGAGCTGACCTGGTCTTCTTAGTGAGTTCCAGAACAGCTGGGACTACAGGGAGACCCTGTCTCAAAACAAAATGGGCAAGGTTGAGAAGGGTTACATTTCATTTAGTTGCCTGCCTTTGGGTCTCTCTCTGCCTGTGTACACATTGTGTTCTTTTTGAGTCAGTGAATTATTTATGTGAATTCCTTGGTCTTAGTCTGTTTTGTAACTGTTCTTTACCTTTTTTTCCTTCTGGTTTAGAGTTGGCTGATAAACACTGTATTGTGTTTAAGGATTAGGAAGAACACAAAAATCAGGCTGTTGCTGTAGAACTTACATTTAGGTTTTTCCAGACCCTTGAAAATGCAACAGACAGTGAAAGTTGAAGTCTGTTCCTTGCTGCTGGGAGGCAGCTTAGCTCCCTTGGAAGTGACATCTCCTGTATATATGGTCTGCATCTGTGATCTGAAGTGGCCACTGTAAAGTGCTGGAGCTGTGTCAAACATTGTTGGGTTTTTGTTTTTTCATCCTTGTCTTTTTTTTTTTTTTTTTTTTTTTTTTTTTTTTTGATCTTTTTGAGACAGGGTCTCCCTGTAGCCCCAGCTGTTCTGGAACTCACTGTGTAGACCAGGCTGGATTTAAACTCACCGAGATCCGCCTGCCTCTGCCTCCCGAGTGCTGGGATTAAAGGAGTGTGCCACCACGCCCAGCCTTGGATGATGATGATGATGATTATCTTTTTTTTAGATGGTTGTTAGCTGCCATGTGGATTCTGGGAACCAAACACTGGTCCTTTGCAAGAACAGCAAGTGCTCTTAATGACTCAGCCATCTCTCCAGCCCAGAGTTGGCTTCTTTTAAAAGAATAAGTTCCTGGCCAGGCATGGTGGCAAGTGCCAATCCCAGCACTTCAGGAGGCAGAAGCAGGCGGATCTCTGTGAGTTCGAAGCCAGCCTGGTCTACGTAGTGAGTTCCAGGACAGCTGGAGCTACAGGGAGACCCTGTCTCAAAAAGACAAGAAAAAAAAAAAAAAAGTTCCAGCTAGGCATGGTGGTGCATGCCTTTAATCCCAGCACTCAGGAGGAAGAGGCAGGTCGATCTCTGAGTTTAAGCCCAGCCTGGTCTACATAGGGAGTTCCAGGCCAGCTGGAGCTACAGGGAGACACTGTCTCAAAAAGACAAAAAATAAATAAATAAAAGAATAAGTTCATCTCTTCCCTTAAATACCATTGCATCTTTTTTTTGTTTTTTTAAACCTCTGGTTAATACAGTTGATTACTTGATTGATTACTATTAAACAACTTTTTTTTTTTTGGTCTTTTTGAGACAGGGTCTCTGTAGCTCCAGCTGTCCTGGAACTCACTATGTAGACCAGGCTGGCCTTGAACTCACAGAGATCCACCTGCCTCTGCCTCCCCAGTGCTGGGATTAAAGGTGTGTGCCATCACGCCTGGCTAAACAACTTTTTAAAAAAATTGTGCATCTACCCTGTGGCAGGCTCTGAGGTCTGCCTGCAGAACATAGGTGCATAAGAGAATTTCCTTCCCTCTAGAAACAGGCAGCACCTGTTATTGGCTCTGTGTGAGGAACCCTACAGGTTCAGGGGGCACATTTGTACTCAGTGTGACTAGCACAAGGTCCACAGCTAGGCAAATGACAAAGAAAATGTATGTTTGGAACGCTGTAGTAGTTTAGAATATGGTATGGAGCATGGAAGTCATGCACAAGCACATGAGTTGGCTTTGAGTTTGGGCTTTATGTAGAAAGAACCTCAGGAAGCCAAGGACTCCAGAGCTAAGGGATCCTTACCCTTCCTAGGCAGGTTGGACAGGCAGTGGTTGTAGGCTGGGAATTCTCAGCACTAAGCACTAGACCAGCCAGGGTCTTGGACAGGGTCTGAGGCCTATCTGTGCTGGTTTTCTCATCTGCCGAAAGTTAATATATAGCACTGAATGTGCCTTTTAGGAAACAGGCTTTTAATAAAGGTGTGGTGGTGCACGCCTTTAATCCCTGCACTCAGGAGGCAGAGGCAGGCGGATCTCTGTGAGTTCAAGGCCAGCCTGGTCTACGTAGTGAGTTCCAGGACAGCTGGGGCTACAGGGAAACCCTGTCTCAAAAAGACCAAAAAAAGAAAAAAAGAAAAAAAAATATATATATACTAATCTTTCCCAATAATGCTAAAAACTGCAAAGGTCTGGGGATATAGCTGCTTTAGTAGAGTTATTGCCTAGCATTTGTGAAGCCCTGGGTGCAGTCTGCAGCACCACATACAACTGGATGTGCTGGCGTAGAACTGTCCCAGGACTCAGGAGGTGAAGGTAGGAGAATCTGAAGTTCAAGGACATAGTGATTTTGAGACTAGCCTGAGCTATACAAGACCCTGACTCAAACAAAACTGCATGACATGGGTGCACTCGCATACATGCAGGCAGTACACTCACTCGTACACATAAAATTAAAAAAAAACCTCTAAGCCAAAAGAAACTCATCTTGTACTTGCCTTTTGTCTGTGGGCTCATTTGTAGTTAACTGATTTCTTGGTGCTGCTTTTCTGGGGGAGAATCACTTCTGGACAGTGGCAGACTCATGGTTTGACTTCGTGGTGTTCTAGTACTGCAACAGGAGCCTTTTGTGAGCTGTTCTGGAGCCAGGGCCCTTTTGAACTAAAATACCATCTGAGACCACCAGCCACTGTGAGGTGTCCCTGGGAACTGAATGTGAGCTTATCCTGACTGCCTCTGGCTCTCTGGGGTTTGTCGTAGGCTCTCTAGGGTTGGATGGTGGCATTGTTGGCCACCTCAGCAGGACTGCAACTGACTAGGCAATGAGGTAGTTGCTATGGGTAGGGCAGGCTAGGTCCCTAATAAAGCTCAGGCCCTGTAGGGCCACCTGGGGGCCCAGGCCTTTGTCCTATTCTTAGGTAAGAAATGACAGTGGGACATGGAAGGGGTGAGGTCAGCTGGTAAGTCATGGTCATGTGTATGGGCAGTAGGAAGTAGAGTGTTCTGAGAACTTGCCAAGAGACTGTTTGAGTCTAGAGCAAATGGTGGTGGGCAACGTGGCAGAGTGTATGTTTGCAGTGTCTATAAATGTAGGGCATTCCTACAGGCCCATTTTGGGAAAAGCCACCAGAGACCACCTCAAGAGAGGAGGGACTTCAAGTAAGTGTGGGACTGTGTCCTGCCCTAGTAACATGGCACCACAGACCACAGCCTGAGGGTGCTGTTGGGGAATGCTGGAGGCCTGGGGATATGGGATAGCTGCAAGGGAGGGTCCTCTGATTACTCCAGTGGCCCTTTGCTTCTGCTGTATTCTGGTGAGCACCTGTGGTTTTCATTTCCCTATAGGAAGTCTTCTTTTCTTTCCAGCCCATAAAGCAGCCCTATGCCCAACAGGGTGTAGAGACCTGAAAAATGGGGTCCTGGCAGCCCCTAGGCAGAGGTCACAGTACAGAGTGAGGCTGTGAGGACCATATCCACCCTGAGGCCTGTTCCCTCTAGCTCATCCCTTCTTGATCTAGGCTGCTCTGTTCCTTAGATTGTACCCTTTCTCATACAGTAGGTCTCAGTTTAAACTCTCTGGCCACTGCATCTAAAGCAGGCTTCTCTCCCTTTTGTTCTCTGTTGCCTTTGTCACATTTGCACTGACTATAACCTGTTTTTTTTTTTTTTTTTGAAGCACCTGCTAGGGCAACCTGTGTATCCTTGGTACTTAGCATGAAACCTGGCACATGGCAGCTGCTTGTAAAGATGGGAATGTGGAACTGTCAGTCTAGAACAGTGAGCAATTTTTTTTTTTTTTACATTTTGGTTGTTAGCCTTAGCCTTTAACAGCTGCGCTATCCCTCCAGCCCAGTGAGCAAGTTTTTTGTTTGCTTTTTGAGACAGGGTTTCATTAGCCTGGCTGGCCTAGAATTTGCTGTGTAGACCAGGCTGGCCTGAACTCATAGAGATCTGCTTGCCTCTGCCTCTGCTGGGATTAAAGGTATGTGCCACTGATAGTGAGCAGTTTTTAAAATTTAAAAAAAAAAATTGGGGGATTAAAAAAATTTTAAATTATAGTAAAAGCACATAATATCAGATTTGATGCCAGCAAAGTAGCACACGCCTTTAATCCCAGGCAGAGGCAGGCAGATCTTTAAAACTTTCGTGGTCTACAGAGCAAGTTCCAGGCCAGCTGGAGCTACAGGAGACCCTGCCTCAAAAAAACAAAAAAAAAGATTTGCTGTCTTGCTGTCTTAAGGTTCATACACATTGACTTCCCACCCCTCTACCCCTTAATGGGAATTGAACCCAAGGCTTCCTATGTACTAGAGAGGTGCTCTACCATGCCTACCCCTTTTAATTTTTGAGTCAGATTATTGGTAAATTGCCCAGGCTAGCCTTGAACTTGGCTATATAGCTGAAGCAGGCTTTATTTTTTTGTCTTTGTCTTTTTTGGTCTTTTTGAGATGGTCTCTCCATAGCTCCAGCTTGCCTAGAACTCACTATATAGACAAGACTGGCCTTGATCTCTACAGAGATCCGCCTCCCTCTGCCTCCGAGTGCTGGAATTAAAGGCATGCACCACTGGGCCCAGCTCTAGGTTTTAATTTTTTTTTTTTTTGTATGTGTATACGTATGTGAGCATGCATGCCACAGCAGCACATGTGGAGGTCAGAGGACAACTCGCAGGAGTCGGTTATCTCCTTCCATGGTATGGGATCAGGGGATCGAACTCAGGTCATCAGGCTTAGCAGCAAGTGCCTTTACCCACTAAGCCATCTTGCCAGCCCATGCTTTGAATTTTTGATCCTCCTTTCTTACCTGGGATTACAGGCATCCACCACCACCCCTCGCTGGTGTATTCTTAATGTTGTACAACCAATGTCCAGAATTTTTTCTGTCTTGCAAAAGTGAAACTATACTCAGAGCTTTCTTTCTTCCTCCTTCAGCCCCAGGGAGCCACCACTTTATTTTCTGTCTTTGTGGGTATGACTGTTTAAGACTGATCTTAAACAGCAGCGAATCTGAGGATGATCTTGAACTTTTGATCTTCCTACCTCTACTTCATTAGTGTTGTGATTGAATTGCTGGCCTGTACCATCAGTGTTAGAGTGATCGCTCAAACCCTGGGCTTTGTGTATGCTAGGCAATCACTCTACCAACTGAACTATGTCCCCATTCCCTTGATATTTGTCTTTTTGTGACTGACTCACTTCACTTTGCACATTGTCTGTAAGGTCCATCCATATCTTAATGAGGCCTATTGTGTGGATAGACCATGTTTTGTCTCTTGACCCTTGAGTGGGTGAATAATGCTGCTATGATTGTGGGTGTTCAAATGACACTTAAGATCTTGCTTTCGGGCCAGTCATGGTGGCATATGCCTTTAGTCCCGGCATTTGGGAAGCAGAGGCAGTAAGATCTCTGAGTTTGAGGCCAGCTTGGTCTACATAGTGAGTTCTAGGACAGCTGGGGCTATAGGGACACCTTGTCTCATACAAAAGAAAAATCTAGCATTTTCTTTTGGGTATTTACTAGGATGTGGAACTGATAGATCACATGATAGTTCTGTGCTTAATTTTGTTGTGTGTGTGTGTGAATGTATAATGATGGAGGGGTGCATGCCATGTCACACATGTGGAGGTCAGAGGACAGCTTTGCAGAATTGGTTCTCTCTTTTTACCTTTACATTAAGCACTTTCTTCTGCTAAGTCATCTTGCCAATCCTTATGCTTAACTTTTTTTTTCTTTGTCTTTGTTTTTGAGACAGAGTCTCCCTGTAACCCCACCTGTAAACCAGGAACTCAAAGAGATCCACCTGTGTCTGCCTCCCGAGTACTGGGATTAAAGGCCACCATGCCTGGCTGTGCATGATTTTTATGAGGACCTTCCATAAAAGGCATAGTGGTAATACCATTTTATATCCCAACAGCAGTGTACCAAGGATTCCAGTCTCTCTGCATCCTTGCCAGGACTTGTTACTTTCTGGTTTTTGTTTTTTCTGTGTGTGTGTGTGTGTGTGTGTGTGTGTGTGTGTATGTATGTATGTATGTATGTATGTATGTGACACACACAAGGCATTGAATGTCCTGCACTAGCACTCTCTGCCTTATTTCCTTGAGACAGAGTCTCGTTGAATCTGGAGCTAGACTGCTATCAGCAAGATCCAGTGATCTTCCTAGCTCCACCTCCCAAACAGCACTATAGATACAGGCACACAGACAGCCACTCCTAGCTTTTTCCCATGAGTGCTGTGATCTAAACTGAGGCCCTTATACTTGTGCAGCAAGCGCTCTTACCCACTGAGCCATCTCCCCAACCCCTATTTTCTGTTTTTTTCCTCAACGGTGGGAAGTGATGTCCCATTGGAGTCTTGAACACCTCTTTGTATATTTATCAACCATTTTCTTACCTTCTTTAGGGAAATGTCAGCTGAAGGCATTGCTCTTATCACCTTGTTTTTTTTGTGTGTGGGTGAGTTGTAATTCTTTGTTTCCTGCCTATCATTCTCGAGCGCTATGATTTGCATTTCTGTTCTGTTTTAAAGTTGCCTTTCACTCTGTTGATGTGTGGGGTTTTTTATTTTGTGTAAGTTTGAAATAATTATAGATTCCCAGGAAGTTGCAAAACTTGTACTAAGCAGGCCTGTGCGCTCCTCACCCAGTTCCCTCTAGAGGGGCATGTTGTGTATGTTCTACAGGCTCAGTGCTGGAGCCCAGAGTTTGCCAGCTGTGCAGTGTGTCTAGTTCCATGTCTTTAGTTTCACTCAACCCTAAGCCTTCTGAAGCCCATTCCCTTTGAAGGAGGGGCCACGCCCTGTGCCCTCCTTATCTGTTGAGGTGGCAGTGGAGGCGGCTTGATTAAATACACATTTGCTGTCACACATTGCCCTGTCAGCCCTCACTTGATTTGAGGATCTGCCTGTCACTGCTCTCTCACAGATATGGGCTGCTGTTCATCTTACATCCTTCCAAGCCTGGGGCAGAGGATGTCAAATGAGTAAGTACAGTCACATGACCCATAGCCAGCCCCTCTCTCATCTCCTCTGAAAATGTTGAGATGTCCCAGGGCTTATGGGTCCAACTCTGGGCACCTGTGGTGCAGTGGAGCCATGTTGATGGCCCCTGGTGCATTCTGTTCATGTCAAGTGATGGGTAAGACAGCCTGGCTACCTGCCCTTCTCTGTGCTATGGCCCTCAGCCTCTACCTCACTGCCCTTGTGCTGTTTTGCCTGACCACTCAGCACTTAGGGGAATTTCCTGGAGGAGAAGCATTGGGTTTGTGGTAAGTAACACCCCAGAGTTCTACAGGCTCAGACCTGGCCAGGCACACTGGCTGTCATACATACCTCTGTGCACAAATTGACAGGGAGGTTATAATGGCAATGGAACCCCTCTTGAGTAGGGTTCGCTGGTGAAGTGTGGCTTCCTTTCTAGGCCAGTGCAGTGGCTGGCAGGCTGTGACGCATGCCTGCCTTTTTCCTGGGCTCAGCAGTTTGGGACACTGTTGGTCACTTTTAGTGACATATATGTGCACAGTCCTGCAGGGGAGCCCTGTGGTCTTAATGTGAACCACACCCTGGAAATGGCATGTGTTGTGGAATAAATACTGCCCCTGCCTCCCAAGATATACCCACATCTTAACCCTGATACTTGTGAATGGGACCTTATGTGGAAACAAGGTTTTTGCAGATGTCATTAAAGTGAATCATCCTGGAAAGGCCATTAGCACCAGCCAGGGGCTATCAGGAGCCAAAGGGCCAGGAAGAGCCTCCCCTAAAGCCTCAGGAGGAAGCAAGGCCTGCTATACCTGGATTTTGCATTTCTGGTTCCAGATAAAGCAGTCTGTTGTTTTCAGACTTCCAGTTTGGGTGTAGCAGCGGTGAGCTAACCTATACCCACCCAGTTGGCCAGCATCCCCAAAGTCCTCTCATTCTCCTTGCTCTTACTGTGTTACCCATTGCAGCACCACAGGTTAGTTTATGACACCCGGTTGGATGAGTGGAATCACAAGAGCTCACCTCTGCATGTGGCTCCTGTGACTCACAGTCTACTGGAGGGTTCTGGGTACCAGTGTTGCACTGTAATGGCTGTTGGATAAGATACAGTGTGCCTATGCATTGCAGGAAATATAGTAAGTTTTAAAATATATGTATGAGCTGGGTGTGGTGGTGCACGCCTGTAGTCCCAGCACTTGGGAGGCAGAGGCAGGCGGATTTCTGTAAGTTCAAGGCCAGCCTGCTCTACATAGTGAGTTCTAGGACAGCTGGGGCTACAGGGAGACCCTGTCTCAAAAAAGACCAAAAAAAAAAAAAAAGTATGAATGTTTTTTTGCCTGTGTGTATGTTACACGTGTTACAATGCCCACAGAGACCAGAAGAGGGTGTTGGAATCCCTGGAACTGGAGTTACAGACATTTATTAGCCATAATGTGGGTGCTGGGACCTGGGTCTTCTGCAAGAGTAGCCAGTGCTCTTAACTGCTGAGCCATCTCTTCAGTCCTGAAATCAAGTAACTTTAATGCTTATTGTTAATGTCTATTAATGCATTATTGGAATGTGCTTGTAGTCAAAAGTTACTTGTGTTTTTTGAAGTTCAGGTGCAACCAGAGTCCTATGCTGTCATCCTCCATGGTGGCTATTCCCAACAAGGTAGAGAGGGTGGCCTGCTTATACAAAGCCTCATGGCACAGCTTGCCTGCTCTAGCATGCCTGGTGTAGTGAGTCTGTCTTCTCTGAGTGGGACTGTGGCAGGGCTGAAGGGGACCCCTCCAAGTGTGTCTACCTTGCTCTACCTAGCCTGTGTGAGTGAGGTAGACCCTAGTAACTAAAAAGAAAGCAGCCTGACAGAGTAGTCCCCAGTTATCCAACCCCCCCAAGTGCAAAGTCCAGAAGCAGATATGACCTGGGGGCAGAATGTATCCCCTTCAGGTGACCATCCTCCCAGATGAAATGGTTTAAGTGTATATGTCACCTCAGCTGGAGCTCCTTCCTCTTGTGACTCAGGGCAGAGTTTGCCAACCAGAACCACAGATGTGAGTTGGAGATGCTTTGTTCATCTTCCAGGGTGTGAGCCTGAACCTGTGGGTGGGTGTGTGCACAGAGAGCTGGGACAGGTGGCTGGGGATCTGACTCCCTGTGTCCTGGCCCTCAGGATGCCTTCCTCACTTCTATCACTCTGTGTTGTAGCTGGAGTCAGTAATAGCGTTAACCTGTGATGAGCCACTGGAAGGAGCCCCAGGCTATGTTAAACCAGTTCGCACATACATGTAGCTGTGGGATGCCTCTGAATCTCAGTTTACTGCATGCCTAGAAAGTGGGGCAGCTTCACAGACAGGTCCTGTGTCCTCCTTGCTGCAGTGGAGGAAGAGCCCTTGACCATGTGTCTGGTGGTGAATGTGGGAAGTGTCCACCTATCTGTAGCTCCAGGTCTCAGGGTCCTGGGTGTTAGGAGCCTCTGCAGCGGGTTCTGAGGATGCAGTTGTAGGGGTCATAAATGGCTATTGGCTGGGAAGGACAAGTTCTCAAAGCTTGTTGTGACACTGAAGGCATGATATGTTCAAGGAGGCAGGATCTCCTCCTGGACTTCAGGGGCCTCAGGCCCAGAAACTTCCTTCTTGGCTCTGATTTTCTCACCTATGTCTGTTGTTATGGTACTTACCTAGGGTGGGGACAGGGGTAGGTGAGGACCAAGCCCCGGGCTGCTGGTGATCTACCCTTGTGCATCAGCTGCATTTTGTTTACATAAGAAGTACTTGGAAGCTGGAGAAATGGTTTGCCAGTTAAGACCTCATACTGCTCTTGCAGGGGACCTAAGCTTGGTTCCTAGCACCCATGTCAGGTGGCTTTACAATTGCCTAAGATTCCAGGTTGTCTTTAGCCTCCACAGGCACCTGCAGTCCTATGTATGTGCCACACATACAAACATATGTGTAATTAAAAAATAAAAATCGTTTAACCGGGCATGGTGGTGCACACCTTTAATCCTAGCAGAGGCAAGCGGATCTCTGTGAATTCAAGGCCAGCCTTGTCTACGTAGTGAGTTCCAGGACAGCTGGGGCTACAGAGAGACCCCGTCTGAAAAAGCCCAAAAAAAAAAAAAAAAAAAAAACGCGGGAAAAAAAGAGACCGTGGGGCCGGGTTGGACTTTTTT
>NW_008358090.1:1102108-1104552 GCF_000622305.1 Nannospalax galili | reverse complement strand
CAAAAAAAAAAAAAAAAAAAAAATCGTGTGAAAAAAAGAGTACTTGGGCCCTGATTGGACTTTGATGAGGGTCTTAGGAACAGGAAGGATACAGAGAAACACTGGGGTAGGGCTGGCTGCTGCCCCCAGATTGGGGAGATAACTTCAGGGATGATTCTAAGCCATCAGCTGCTAGCTCCCTTTAGCTCCCTGTGCTGCTTTGCTTTCTAACACTATGTCAGAGGGCTCTAGGATGAGCTCCAGAGCTCATCCCCAGCTGAAAAGCTGACTCTTCCCTCCCCTGCTCCAGCATTTTTGTTAAGACTCAGGAAATAGTTGAAATTGGGTACAATTACTTTTCCCCCACCCCCACCCCAACCACCTCCCCCTTGCTGGGGCCAGCAAGAAGGTCATGGGCTCACAGTCAGGGAAGTGTTTAAGACACTTTCTGCCTTGCACCTGCCCAAAAGTACACCACTCCAGGGACCTCACACCTCAGACCCACTCAACTCTGCATCACAGCCAACTGTCCTGTTGGGAGGGCTGTCAGCACACTTGAAGCAGGTAGGGACCCAGAGAGGCTACAGTGGACTTGGCCTTCTGGAGGTGGTAGGTGGGGAGGAGCCAGGGCTCCATGGCAGGTGATACCATCTTATTTGGGTATATCCTGCAGCCCTTGGTTCTGATATGTGGGCCTCCTCTCTTGTATGATGTACCAGGGTGAGGAAAGCTGGGCTTTCCATCCCATGCCAGCCTTCTCAGGGACAGACTATGGGTGTTGGGAGCAGACCTGGTTCCAGCACTCAGGGAAGGCAGGATGTGGGAATAGGAGTGAGAATAAGCAGCATTCCACTTCCCTCCTCTGGGTGCCTCATGACCTCTCTTCTCTTTTTAGTCACCTCATTCTGCATTTTTCCAAATTGGACAGATGAACAACGTGGAGCTGGATGATGAGCTCCTGGATCCGGTGAGTGGTGGTGTGATGCTCCCTGCTTCCACTGAGCTGATCCTAGTAGAGGGAAGATGATGGGCCCTGGGCGTACTCTGCAGGGGTGGTCTGCATAGCATGGTCAACAGATAGCAGGACCCCTAGAGATGGCACACACAGTATGGATGTAGCCTCCGAGGCCAAGTAACTAGAAGCAGCCAATTATGAAGAGGTAAGCAGAGGCACTATTTGGAGGAGGGCCTAGATAGGAATAGGCTTAGTGTGAAGACACCCAAGTGGGCTGAAGGGTCTTGGGACAGGAAGAGGATTGAAGAGGGATTAGGAGTCCTCAAGTTTCAAGGACAGCTATGTCCTCTGACCCTTGGGGTGAATTCTGGCCTCCTAAAAACAACCTCTTCAGGCACTGGAGAGATGGCTTATCAGTTAAATGCATAATGCTCTTACAGAAGACCTGTGTTTGGTTCCCCTCACCCAAGTTTGGCAGCTCACAACTGCTGTACCTCCAGCCTTAGGGTGTCCAGTGCCCTCTTCTGGCCCCGGAGACACCTGTACTCACTTGCAGATACCCCCCCCCATACTTACACATAATTAAAAATAAACAACAATCTTAAAAAAAAAAAACATACACACACTTCTCTAGACTCTGTCCTTGGTAAACCCCTATCCAGGGGAGCCATGAGACTGTTTTCTGAGCCTCCATATTGGAATTCACTTGTCTTTGGTGATATCTGCTGTGGTTCTGTTTGGCCCCATGGGCTGTGATACTGAGCATCCTCACATGCTGTTAGTCATCTGTATCATCTTTGGAGAGATACCTGTTTTACATCCTGTGCCTTTTTTTGTTGTTGTTGTTGTTGTTTTTTTTTTTTTGGATTGGGTAGCCTTGAAATCACAGAGATCCACCTGCTTCTGCCTCCTGAGTGCTAGAATTAAAGACCATCATGCCTGGCAAAAATAAGGATAACTGAAGAGACATTTGCTGGTGAGACTCGAACCCATACCTTTTTGGTTGTGAGCCTGAGCCTTTAATGGCTCTCTAGCTCCTGAGCTCATTTTTTAAAATTGTGTTTTTAAAAATAGTGACTCGCTGGGTATGGTGGCGCAGGCCTTTAATCCCAGCGCCTGGGAGGCAGAGGCAGGCGGATCTCTGAGTTCAAGGCCAGCCTAGTCTACATAGTGAGTTCCAGGACAGCTGGGGCTACAGGGAGACCCTGTCTCAAAAAGACCAATAAATAAATAAATAAATAAAAATTGTGACTCAATAATTGAGTCACAGGGGTTCTTTACATATTCTATACTTACATTTTTTTTTATGTTTTTTTTTTTTTTGTACAAGTGTTTTGCTTGCCCATCTGTATGTATGTATATGTGTAGTGCTCTTAAAAACTGGAAGACGACAACAGAGCTGCAGTATGGGTGCTGGGAATTGAACTCCGGGTCCTCTGAAAGAACAGCAAATGCTCTTAACCCTTGAGCCACCACTCCAGCCCCCCTCCCCATTTTCCTATTTTCTTGA
>NW_008358090.1:1059430-1101927 GCF_000622305.1 Nannospalax galili | reverse complement strand
TTTTTGGAGACAGGGTGGTTTTATAGTCCCAGCTTGCCTGGAACTCACTGTGTAGACCAGGCTGGCCTTGAATTCACAGAGCTCTGCTTGCCTCTGCCTCCTTAGTGCTGGGACTAAAGGCTTGCACCACCACACCTGGCTTTTTTATTTTAGGTCCTATTTGCCTCTTTATTTTTATTGTTGTTGCTTATGGTTTTTTGTTGTTGGTGTTTTTAATCAGAATTAAGAAACAACTTAATCTAAGGCCATAAAAATTTACTCATATTCTTCTGAGTTTAGTGGTTTCCATTTTATATGAATTCTTGAATTCTTGGGTATGATATATGAAGTAAAGGTCTAATTTCGTTGATGCTCCTATGTGTGGATATCCAGTGTACTAGCACCATTTGTGGGAACAACTGCTTCCATCCCCCATTAAATTAAAAAGCCAAAGACCATAACTTTTGGGTTTCTTTCTGGACTCTATTCTCCTTTGATATAGATGCTATCCTTTTGTGGGCCTCTCAGTCTTGGTTACCATACTTTGCACTGAAGTGGTACAACTTTATTCTTCTAGGTTATGTAGCCTGTTTGGAGTTTCCTTTTGTCTCCATAGATTTTAGAACTGTCTTGTCAATTTTTTTCTAAAAAAGCCAGCAGAGATTTAGATAGAGATTTGCATAAAGCTGTTCCTGACAATACACACTTGTGATCTAAGCACTCTGGAGGCTGACACAGGAGAATTACAAGTTTGAGACCATTCCAGACTACACAGTTAGATCCTCTCTCAGGAAAGAGATGGACAGCAGCAGGGTAGAGATGGCATTGAATCTTTTTTGGGGGGCAGGGGGCTTTTTGAGACAGGGTCTCCCTGTAGCTCTAGTTGTCCTGGAACTCACTATATAGACCAGGCTAGCCTTAAACTCTCAGAGATCCACCTGACTCTGCCTCCCGTGTGCTAGGATTAAAGGTGTGCGCCACCATGCCTGGCACATTGAATCTTTTTTATGCCTAATGCTAGAGATTGACCCTAGGGACTCATATGCTAGGTAAGCGCTGTACTTAGCCACATACCAGCCAGACTGATTGAGTCTTAGCAATAGTAATTCTGGTCTTTGAACACAGACTATTTTTTCGTTCATTTATAGCTTTGATTTGTTTCAACAATGTTTGGTGGTTTTCAGTGTACGAGACTTAAACTTCATTAAATTTATTTGTTTATTTGTTTATTTATTTATTTATTTTGTCTTTTTGAGACAGGGTCTCTCTGTAGCCCCAGCTGGCCTAGAACTCACTATGTAGATCAGGCTGGCCTTGAACTCACAGAGATCCACCTGCCTCTGCCTCCCAGGTGCTGGGATTAAAGGCGTGTGCCACCACACCTGGCCAAATTTATTTTTTAATTTAAAAAAAAATAATTTTTTGTGTATGAGTATATTACCTGCATGTGTGTAGATGCACCCATGTCCTACAATGCCCACAGAGGTCAGAGAGCATTAGATTCCCCTGGAAATGGAGTTATAGACTGTTGTTAGCTACCATGTCGGTGCTGAGAATCTAAGCTGGGTCCTCTGCAAGAGCATCCAGTGCTCTTAACCCCTGCTCTCCAGCTTGTATTTTAGAAAAATTTTTTTAATGTGTATGAGAGTATTGCTTGCATGTATGTAAGTGCACCCATGTCATGCAATGCCTATAGAGGTCAGAAGAGGGTGTCAGATCCCCTGGGACTGGAGTTAGAATGGTTGTTAGCCACCATCTAGGTGCTGGGAATCAACCTGGTCCTCTTCAACAGCAGTCAGTGCTCTTAAATACTGAGCCAATGCTCTAGCCCTAGATTTTTTTTTTTTTGTCTTTTTGAGACAGGGTCTCCCTATAGCCCCAGCTGTCCTGGAACTTGCTATGTAGACCAGGCTGGCCTCACAAAGATCTGCCTGCCTCTGCCTCCCAAGTGCTGGGATTAAAGGCATGCGCCACCACGCCCGGCAAAATTTTTTTAAAAAGATGGGACTAAGAACTGAACACAGGGCTTTTTTACACATGCTAAACAGGTGCTCCATGCTGAGCTATAGCCTTGGCCCTATGCATTTTATTTTGTTTTATTTATTTTTATTTTATGTGTATGAATGTTTTACCTGAAGTGTGTAAGTGCACCTATGTCAAGCAGTACCCAAGGAAGCCAAAAGAGGTCATTGGATCCCCTGGAACTAGAGTTAAGGATAGTTGTTAGTTGCATGTGGGTGATGGGAAACAAACCCAGGTCCTCTTCAGGAACAGCCAATGATCTTTGTTGCTGAGCCATCTCTCCAGACCTCTAATGTATTCTATTTTTTATTTTTGATCTTTTTGAGACAGGGTCTCCCCATAGCCAAAACTGGCCTGGTATTCACCATGGAGACCAGGCTGACCTCGATCTCATAGAGATTCACCTGTGCCTGCCTCTGCCTCCTAAGTGCTGGGATCAAAGGCATGCACCACCATACCTAGCTCCCAATGTGTTTTATTTTTGATGAATTATTTATTTTTTTTTATTCTTATTTTTGAGCAGGGTCTCCCTATAGCACTAGCTGGCTTGGAACTTAACCAGGCTGACTTGTATGTCCAGAGATCCACCCGCCCTTGCCTCCCAAGTTCTGGGATTAAAAACATGTACCCCTGTTAGCCTTTTTGATGATATTTTAAATAAAATTGTTAATTTTGCTTTCAGTTTGTACATCAAGCATAGAATTGTAATTGGTGCTTATACTCTTCAGTACAATAATTTTTGGTATATTAGGATCTTCTGAATATAAAATCATGGCAAGCTAGGTTGATTTTGCACAGTTGTAATCCCAGCATTCAGGAGGCTGAGACAGGAAGATCATAAATTCCAGCTCTCTCCTAAAACAAAGCCAGAAGTAGCGGCACTTGCCTTTAATCCCAGTACTAGGGAAGTAGAGACATGCATATCTCTGAGAGTTTGAGGCCAACCAGGGCTACGTAGTGAGACCCTGTCTTAAAAAAAAAAAAAAAAAATGGCAGGCATGATTGCACATACCTTTAATCCCAGCACATTGCAGGTAGGTCTGTGAGATCGAGGCCAGCATAGTCTACATAGCAAGTTCCAGGCTGAGGCTACAAGGAGACACTGACTCAAAAAACAGAGGCAGGCAGATCTCTGTGAGTTCAAGGCCAGCCTGGTCTACATAGTGAGTTCCAGGACAGCTGGGGCTACAGGGAAACCCTGTCTCAAAAAGACCAGAAAACAAAACAACAACAACAAAAAGAACTCCAAAGCTAAAACAAAAAGATCATGTCATATGCAAAAAATAATTTTCATTTTTTCCCTTTCTGATCTAAATGCCATTTATTTCTTTGTTCTGCCTGATCTCTCCCCAACCCCATCCCCAAGCACACAGTTTTGACTAGAAGTGACAGAGATTGAGTAGCCTTGGCCTGAGTTGGAAAAAGTTCCTCACTGTTGAGTGTAGCTCTATTTGTGGGTTTCATAGATGCCTCCAGCAGGTTGGGGAAGCACTTTTCTATTGTAACTTCTTTTTTTAAAAGATTTTTTTGTTTGTTTGTTTGTTTGTTTGTTTGGTCTTTTTGAGACAGGGTCTCCCTGTAGCCCCAGCTGTCCTGGAACTCACTATGTAGACCAGGCTGGCCTTGAACTCACAGAGATCTGCCTGCCTCTGCCTCCCAAGTGCTGTGATTAAAGGCGTGCACCACCACGCCCGGCTTAAAAGATTTTATTTTTAATTATAGGTATATATATAATGTGAGTGCAGGTGTCCTCAGAGGATAAAGGGATTGGACTGCCCCCTGGAGCTGGAGTTACAAGTTGTTGTAAGCTGCCTGACATAGGTGGCAGGAACCAAACTCTGGTCCTCTGCTGAGCCATCTCTCCAGTCTTCTATTTTAGCTTCTTGGGTGCTTTTGTTATTGTTGTTTTAGAAGTTGTTTGCTTGTGTGTTTTCTAGTAACGGGGTTGGAACCCAGAGCCTTGTGCCTGTTAAGCAAGCACTCTGCCATGTATCTGCATCCCCTGCCTCCTATAAGCCCTTAGTCCCCTTCGCCCCTCTCTTGAGACATCACCTCACTATACAACCCAAGTTGACCTTAAACTTCCAATCCTCCTGAGTCTGCCTCCTGAGTGCTGGAATTATAGGATTATTGGTATGTTCCATCACATGTAGTATCATTGAATGTTTATGGTGCTTTTTCTATATCTATGAGATGGCCTATGGACTCAACCCTTTGTCCTGTGTATATGATGTAGCACATGAATTGATTTTAGGGTGTTAAACTAACCTAGTACTCCTGGGATAAATCCATCTCAGTCATGGTATGTCTGTATCCCCTGGGGGGTGGTGGGGGAAGGTTGTAGGTTTCTTGTGACTTCCCAGCCTTGGGTGTCAGGAAATGCTGGTCTCTGAGATAGGTTGAGGAACCTCCCACCTCCATGTTCTATTCCTAAAGAGAGTGTGAGACTTCTTTTTCTTCCACAGGAAGTAGATCCTCCTCACACCTTCCCCAAGGAGATCCCACACAATGAGAAGCTCCTCTCCCTCAAGTATGAGGTAGGATCCCCATCCTCCCACCTGAGCCCAGGCCTTGCCTTCTCCACCCCTTCCATCCCGGTTCCTGGCTATATTTAAACATCCAGGTCCCTGGTTAGTAATCATGCTCCCTGTACCCTGACCTGCAGAGCCTGGACTATGACAACAGCGAAAACCAGCTCTTCTTGGAGGAGGAAAGGCGGATCAATCACACAGTGAGCAGAGCGAGCCTGTGGCTTGCTGACTGGGTGCTTTTGTGGTAGGCCAGGCTGGGTCTCCATTCTGTTGTTCATCCCTGAGCCTCTAGGTTCTGTAGCCACTGTTTGTGGTTTGTACTGCGGGAAAGAAAGGCAGGCTATCTAATTCCTGGTCCCAGATACTGTAAGCTGTGAGGGATGGCCATGGTCATTGTGGGTAAGAAGATTGTTCTGCAGGTGTCCGATGGCAAGCAGTGCCTAGAATGTTAGTAACTGGTTGTGAATATGTAGGGAATGCCATTTACCTCCTTATAACGTACACATTCGCTTCCCTAGCTCTATGTATTCACTGAAATGTTGGCTGGAAGCTGCGTTTGGCAGTTTAGGCAAAGGGCCGAACTGTGAACAGCCCACAGCAGGCACCTAGCTACAATATCACTTTTGATTACACCATATGCACCCCCTACCCCAGGCCTTCCGGACAGTGGAGATCAAGCGCTGGGTCATCTGTGCGCTCATCGGGATTCTCACAGGCCTAGTGGCCTGCTTCATTGACATCGTGGTGGAGAACCTGGCTGGCCTCAAGTATAGAGTCATCAAGGACAGTATCCTCCAGAGCCACCCAGCATGGGACTTTGGGATAGGGCTCAGCAGCAGAGACCAAGCATGAGCCCTTACAGGCAGATAGTGAAGAACAGAGAGGACCTGGCCCCTGGGGAAACACCCCGCCACCATCCCACCCAGCATGTATGTGGCATAGTCAGGTTGTGAGATTGTCAGGTTGTCTCTAAGCTGTCCACTTAGCACCATGGCCTGCTAGGTAGTTGGCAGCTGTGCTGGTCCAGTCCATGAGATGCTCAGGGCCACATAGGTGGGCCACAAGAGTGAGGCAAGCAGGGCAGATGTGGGCTGTGTAAGTGAGCAGTGCCTGTCCTTGACAAGCCTTGAGACATCGACAAATTCACAGAGAAGGGTGGCCTGTCCTTCTCTCTCCTGCTGTGGGCTACACTGAACTCTGCCTTCGTGCTCGTGGGCTCCGTGATTGTGGCTTTCATAGAGGTACAGCCACCTGGTGCGGGAGGCTGGGTGTTCTAGATCCAGGGTGGGTGCAGAGTCTTAGTGAATGGATGGGCCCTTCTAGCTCCTCCACCTTGGATGCTTTCTGCCAGTGAGAACTACAGTGTGGTACAAATGGGAAATGTGTTCAGTCAGAGCAGAAAACACACTAGGGTCTCCTCAGTTCAACCCTTATTAGTGTCACTTTTAACCCAACAGTACAGCCTCCCTACCACCTACTCCATACCTGGACTCTCACAGGTACATCGTACCTACTCCGTGCTTATATGCAGACAAAGGTCTTCACATAGCCAGACAGTAAGGTATTCTAAGGCCTACAGTGTCTCAGGAGTTTGGGCAACTCATGCAGGGATCCAAGCAGAGGAGAAAGCAAAACCAGCCAGTCCCCAGGGAGACTGTACTCCCAACCTAGGGATGGACCCTCTAAGGTACTTCTCTTTTTACCAGGGCTCCCAGGAGTCTCCCCTTCTCCTAGGTCCCTCTTTGTTCCCTGTCCTTTTTGTGGGGTAGTAAAAGAAGTAATAGTATCCAGAATCTTCGGTGTGGATGCAGAGTAACTGACCCATACAAAGGAAGCTCTAGTTCCTCCCAAGTGCATGATGGGTGCCCTGTCCATCCTGGAGCATCCCCTTGCCCTGTCCACTTGGGAGACATATGACTTCCTGACTCCTCCCATGGCCCCTCACATCCCCATATCTTTTTCAGAGGTTGTTCAGTTCTAGGGTTGGGGGATGTGAGCACCTCTATTTCCCCGACGTGGAACCCTTCCCCAGGCCCGTTCCCCGTGTCTGGGGCGGGGGTGCTGTATCCACTCACTTGTCTAGTCAATGTCACCTTTGTCTTTCTAGCCAGTGGCTGCTGGCAGCGGGATCCCCCAGATCAAGTGCTTCCTGAATGGGGTGAAGATCCCCCATGTGGTGCGGCTCAAGGTAAGTTGTATATTGATCCAGGACGGTACAGGATTTCTGCCAGTTTGAATGTGTTTTTATCCATTTGCTCCTCTATACGTAGCCCAGTCTTGTGTGCACACCAGCCATCCTATATACATGTGATGACAGGTTGTGCATATGGAAGTAGCAAAAACTGGTCTTTATATATAATAAGTAGTTGTAGGAATCTTTAGCCAATGAGCATATTGTGGTTGCAGCTGTGTAGTACATGTTTTTAACTCAAGACTGCATGACCTTGAGAGTTTCAGATCCAGAGGGACTGAGTCAGGGTGAGAGATAGCCTGCCTTTCTTCCCCATTTTTCAGTTTTCCTAATACTCATACTGCTTAATACCAGCAGCATTCTAATTCCATAGAGGCTGGGCAATTGTGACCACAGTCCACCTACCACTGTTCATTTCTGCTCAAGCCAATCTGACCAGAGACCACCTCCTGTTGCCATCTCAGAAGGCAGGTGGGCATTGGTCTCCTTTGGAGTGCTCCTGAGCCTGGTGACACTCTGGGGAAGCAAGAAACCTGTACTGCTGCTTTACTGTAGAATAGGGTGGGCATGGAGCTTCTGGACATGGCACTCACCTGTTACCTATACTAAGCTGCCTAGAACCATTTAGGTTTTACTAAATACCTTTTGCTAACTGAATGGGTTTAGGGGCCTTCCTTAGAACCTGCATTGAACATGAAGTCTTCCCCAGTGATCCACTCCTGCACCAGGGGCCATACACCAAGGGAGACATGTATATTTGTGTGTGTGTGTGTGTGTGTGTGTGTGTGTGTGTGTGTGTGTGTGTGTAAAGATCTATTTTATGTATCAGTGTTCTGCCTGCATGTATGTAACTATGCCACATACATGCTTGATAGCTGAGGAGGCCTGATGGCTGAGGAGGCCAGAAGAGGATGTTGGACCCCCTGGAACCAAAGTTTTAGACAGTTGTGAACCACTATGTGGGTACTGAGAACTGAACCCAGGTTCTCTGCAAGTGTTCTAAACTGCTGAACCAGACCCTAGTTGTATGTATTTTTGACCCTTGCTGGGCCCAGATGACACAGCTGGCCTTCTGCTCATCCTTGAGTACCCACCAGACTGACATAGTTCAGGGGAGTCACAGTCCATTAGCTCCTACCTTCCTGTTGGCTGGCCTGGTATGGGGAGGGTTACTGGTATATACATGGAGTGGGTGGCAAAACCCCCAGGCAGCAACACCTATTTGCTAATGAGGTGGGGGCCCATGCTATCAGCCCCAGCCAGTAAACATCTCCAAGGTTAAGTAGTGCTGGGTGAAGGACAGAGGTCCTCCAAGGATGACAGAGCACCAGATCCCTAAGCGGGTGTGGAGCAGGAGCCCTAGTTGCTGTCCTAGCATTTGTAGTGCAGGTGGAGAGGATCAATGGGAACCTCCATCTGAGCATTCCACAGTGCTAGCCTTTCTTGAGTCCTATGACTTGGCAGGTACGTATATTTACTTAAACCTTATATATCTTCCTTGTTTTCAGACATTGGTGATAAAGGTGTCCGGTGTGATTCTGTCTGTCGTAGGGGGACTGGCTGTGGGAAAGGTAATAGAGTGAATGATACTGGCCCCACCT
The DNA here is from genome assembly GCF_000622305.1 of Nannospalax galili. Taxonomy (NCBI): domain Eukaryota; kingdom Metazoa; phylum Chordata; class Mammalia; order Rodentia; family Spalacidae; genus Nannospalax; species Nannospalax galili. The sequence goes on along the minus strand of NW_008358090.1, from coordinate 1,093,603 downwards.
GAGTCTCTATCCCTGGGAGGATGATGTTAAAGCCTCTGAGTGCTGGTCATTTTGTGCTTCCAGGAAGGACCAATGATCCACTCAGGTTCAGTGATCGCTGCTGGGATTTCACAGGGAAGGTCAACATCACTCAAGCGGGATTTCAAGGTAAGTCCTCCCACACATACATGAACTGAGGATTCACGGACTTATGTATCTCTCAGCTAGGTTCTTGCCTGTGTAGAGTCCTCATCCAGACCTGTGGGCCTCCCTCAGCATCTCGTCAGGCCTGACCTGTCCCTGTTGCCATCTCTTCCCTAAGGACAACCCAGCCTATACCCAGCCCAAGTGGACACAGTTCCTTCACTCATACTATACATGGCCTCTCCATGGTCAGTCAGTTATCAGTAATTTGATGGACATTGCACTAAATTTTCACTCTTTTTTAATTGAATTTTTGTGAATTTCATACAGTATATTTTAATATTTAGATCCCATCCTGTATCTGCACATACCCCCTTACTAACCCCCCCTACCAAATTTCCTGTACTCTACTATATTAAATATATTAAGGCCTGTAGAGTCAGGTTTGTGTCCCCAAATGCCCTTAAGTGTGGACTCATCCACTGGAGCCTGGTCAGCCTACTAAGAGTCTAACCGTTAAACAAGACTGAAGCGCCCCTTGCCAACAGCCATCAGTTGCTAATAATTCCTCAGGTATACACTAAATTTCTGACATGCTGACATGTTTATAGCTATCTTTTGAGCTGTGTAGCTCAGGCTAAACTCACAATCCTGCTTCAAGCCTTCTGAGAGTTGGGATTATAGGCATATACCATTATACCTGGCTAAACAGTCCTTTTAAATTTTTTAAAGTTTATTTTTATTTTGTGTGTATGAGTGTATTGTCTGTATGTAAGTACACCTATGTCATTTAGTACCTGCAGAGGCCAAAAGAAGGCATCAGATCTCCCTGGAACTTACGTTACTGACAGTTGTTAGCCACCATGTGGGTGTTGGGAATCAAACCCAGATCTTCTGCAAAAGCAGCAAGTGTTTTTAACTGCTGAGCCATCTCTCCAGCCCTAAAAAAAATCCTTTCAAATATTTTATTATTTTACCTTAATGTGTATAAGTGTTTTTCCTGCATGTATAGAAGTATGCCCATGTGGTAACAGTGCCCACAGAGGTCAGAAGAGGGCGTCAGGTCCCCTGGAACTGGAGTTACAGACAGATGTTAGCTGCTGCCATGTGGGTGCTAGGAACCAAACCCAGATCCTCTGCAAGAACAGCCAGTGCTCTTAACTACTAAGCCAGTTCTCCAGCCTCTAAACAGTCTGTTTAAAATCAAGAACAAGCTGGGTGTGGTAGTGCATACCTTTAATCTTAGCACTTAGGAGGCAGAGGCAGGTAGATCTCTGTGAGATCGAGGTCAGCAAGTTAGACACCAGCTGGGGCTACAAGGAGACCCTGTCTCAGAAAGCCAAAAAATAAATCAAGAAAAAATTTAGATTTTCCCACTCATTGAATTTTCTTTAGTTCTTTGGGTAGAGTTAGGAAAGCTAATAGACTTCTTGCTGCATGTGTGGAAAAACTGGGTCACCATCACAAATGGGATCCTGTGGTTATATTCTCGGCTGTGGGCACATGGGTTCTTCCCAGCTCTCCTGTTACTGTCTATAGTGTCACACTCTGTGAATCCAGTAACTGATGATGTGATTGGTCATGCTGTGATTGTCTAGAAGATGACTCCCTACCTTTCACATCTCTTCATTGGTCCCTTTGGTAGGACTTCCTTCCTGTGAGGGGTGACCCTGTAGATCTGCCCATGACTCTCTCTGTCTTCCTCTTTCAGATCTTTGAGTACTTCCGTAGGGACACAGAGAAGCGAGACTTTGTCTCTGCAGGAGCTGCAGCTGGAGTGTCTGCTGCATTTGGAGCCCCTGTAGGTGAGAAGTCTTCCCCACCTGGTCTGTGGCTTTCCCCTTGGGTGCTTCATAGATGGCCAGGCTGGGTGAGCAGGACTTTCTTGCAGGCATAGTTCTGGTGTTTTGTAAATGAGTGCTTGATCAAGGTGTGAACAGTGGCTCACAGCCACCATCTGTGGCCTGATTCCACCAGCAGTAGCTTCCCTGTGACATGGTCTTATTTCCTTGGAATCTCTTTTGGGCATTGGCAGTGGGTGGGCTGCCCTGTGACCGGAGTTGCACTTGAGCCTTGCCACCTGCCTTCTAGGTGGAGTTCTGTTCAGCCTAGAAGAGGGTGCCTCCTTCTGGAATCAGTTCCTGACATGGAGAATTGTAAGTGCCTATGGATGGTGCCCCCTACCCAGGGCTCTCGAGTCTTCCCTTCCCTGAGGACTTATCATACTAGGCCCATCCTTTTGTGTTATAGAGCCATGTCATCCCATGGGTCCAGCTCTACATGTCCTGGGTGTTCTTGCCAGCTCTTCGTGACTCCTGGGAACCCCAGATCCACTATCTTCTCTTGTGTCTGTCTTACTTGTCCGAAGAACTACAATCCCATTTTTGCCTGACCAGGAAATAAACTTAGCCCCACTTGGCACCAGCCCTGCTTGACTCTAGCCCCCTTTCTTCTGTCTTAGATAGGGTGTTCAGATATATTGCTTCCTAAGTGACAGGAGACCCCAGTCTCCTTGCCTGGCTCTAGCAGTCAGATGAGAGGGTTCTCATATAACACTGAGAGCTTAGGTAGGCCAGGTATAGCTCTGAGGATGCTGGGTAGGCTGAGCAAGGTTCTGAGGGTATTGAGTTGTTGAGATGGCTAGGAAGGACTTTGAGGGTGCTTGGTGGGCCAGGCAGGGCTCTGAGAATGCTGAGTGGCCCAGGCAGGGTTCTGAGGGTGCTGGGTGGGCCTGATGCCGCAGCTCTGAGAATCTGGCTTCTCTCTGCCACAGTTCTTTGCTTCTATGATTTCCACCTTCACGCTCAATTTTGTTTTGAGCATCTACCATGGAAACATGTGGGACCTATCCAGCCCAGGCCTCATAAATTTTGGAAGATTCGACTCAGAGGTAACTGACACTACTGTCCCACCCCTTCCTTTCCTGTGACAGCTCAGGAGCCTTTTGGTTTAAGGCCAAGATTTGAAGTTGGTTTTGGAAATTCTAGTTTCTTGGCAGGAATGTTGAGCTCCTGCTTGTCAGCTCCACTGCATTGCTCTGGGAGTATGTACAGTGACCTGCCCCAGCAAGGTTTTAGGTGTCCCATGGCTATAGTGTGAGATGGCTCCAAGGTCAAGTGCCAGCCAGCCCAGCCATCAGGCTAGGGTCTTCTCAAAGTACTCCTTTCTCCCACCTATGGAACCTCATTGGCGCTGTACAAAACTACTAGAAAGTTCTGTGTACATAGGCAAAGCTCCTATCCAGTCCTGGAATTTAAACCACAAGTTGTGTACACAATCTCTCACAGCCTTCACTTTCTCCCTACTGCACAGAAAATGGCCTACACCATCCATGAGATTCCTGTCTTCATCGCCATGGGTGTGGTGGGTAAGGACCCCTCCCCATAGTATGGACCAGAATAAACTTGTGTTGGGAAGGATGAACTCCAACTCCAAAGCAGCTCAGGTCTGCAGTGGCTGAGAGCCAAACCTGCACTCCATGTCTGTAGGCACTGTCCTCCTGGAGTTCTTATGCAGATACATGCAGGGGTGGGCAGCTCAAGAAGTCCCCAGAGCTTTACTTCTACTTTGGCAAAACCCCCACTGGTGAAATTAATATGAGCAACTTTCTGGTCACAGGTGGCATTCTTGGAGCTGTCTTCAATGCTTTGAATTACTGGCTAACCATGTTTCGAATCAGGTGAGAAAAAAACACATTTTGTGTACCAAATTGACAGGTGCAAACCAACTAGGCCTCAAGAATTGGACAAGGTGTTTAGGCCTTGTGCATTGGGGTCCTTACCTCAAGATCTGTACCCAGCTGAGCTACTCAGGACAGGTTGGAATGTATGACCTCAGCAAGAGGACAAACAAACCTGAGTTTGGAGGAGCTTCCAGAGAGAGGAAGGGGTCTGAAAGTTAGCAAATCCCTAGATTAGATACCATCCAGTATCCATCTGGGGTGCAAGCCCTTTTATTAGGAGAGCAGTGATTGAGTTGTCTAGGGAGCTCCTGGGCTTGCCAAGTGTCTTTCTGGTTCTCACATCAGTCTCACTGTTTTATACTGTCTGAGGGTGTAGCAGGGGCAGTCACTGCTGAGGGAAAAAAAAAATTCAGGATGTCCTGGAATCTGGGTCAATTAATCATTAAACCTATGCACATTATGTCCATCAGTCTGGTTCAGGTGCCCCCACCATTCCTGCAGCAAACTCCACTCTGGCTTTGGGCTCTAGGTACATCCACCGACCCTGCCTCCAGGTGATCGAGGCCATGCTGGTGGCTGCAGTCACTGCCACAGTTGCCTTTGTCCTGATTTACTCATCTCGGGATTGCCAGCCCCTACAGGGAAACTCCATGTCCTACCCACTCCAGGTAGGCATAGGTCCTTGGGCCCAGTGAGCAGGGCCAGCCCTCCAGAATGCTAGCACCCAAAAGTGGATGTCAGGCTTCAGTGACTGTCAGAAGTGTTATCAGGCCTCAGGTTCAGTCTGTATACAGGGTCATCATAGTGAACTGAGGCTACCAGGTACCTAGTGAATGGACAGTGGTACTGGGCTATTCTTACCATAGTCTTCTTCCCAGATAGCTCCTGGAGAGTTTCAGTATGGGACTCCTGGATATAGATTGGAGAAGCACACTGAAACCATACAGGGATGCTTGTGACAGCTCTTTCATAAGAGATGCAAAGTGAGAGCTGCCTCTCTACAGACAAACAAATGAGGTGTCCCTCCATGTAGTAGATAGCACTCAGCCAAGAGGAGGGGGGCCTGCTGACTCACAGGGCTGGTGTCCCATTACTGGTTCTAGGGCTATGCTCATGAAGTACCTAGGTCCCTGTATTGAGTAGCAGGGACAGATGGACTGTCCAGTCAGTTCTCAGAGATGTGGTCATGCCACTGAAGCCCTGGCTGCATGTGGGCCCAGGCTGTATGTTCTCCTGAGCCCAGCTCCTATCTGATGCTCTCCAGGCCCAGGGTACATGAACGTACAGCAACAGAGTCTGTGGTCATGCCCTGTGGCCATCTCGCTCTGTGTCCTCTCTCTCAACCTTGCAGCTCTTCTGTGCAGATGGCGAGTACAACTCCATGGCTGCAGCCTTCTTTAATACCCCTGAGAAGAGTGTGGTTAGCCTTTTCCATGATCCACCAGGTGCGTGAAGGCAGCATGGCTGGGACATGGATGATGGGCAGGTTCTAGAGGTCACTGCCCTGGGCTAGAAGAGTCATCTCTGGTATAATGAGGTATGCTGGAGCACAGGGGTCAGCATCCCAGAGTTGGGGGATAATAGGAATGCAAAGGACTGTTAGATTCTGCTGGAATACTTGGTAGTTGAGAACCTGGAGAGGGGCTGGGTGGGCTTCCACCCCACCTTCTTTTTTCTTCCTGATGATGGTTGCCTGGGCCACCTTCATCTCTCTCTACAGAGGAAAACCCAGCCTGATGACTCCATGACCAGGCCTTGTTGGCCTCAGCCATGCCCTTGATAGTGCCCAGGGCAGATCCCCACATACCAAGCCAAAGAAGAGCTAAGCAACCTTAGGCCTGTGTCTTGAACTCCTACGTATGGGGGAACAGTTGTTTCTAATTGTTTCCTATAAGTCACTGGGGACTTCCCTGTTCTTAGGGCTATCCATAGAGAAAGTTAACAGCTAATAGATTTGTCAGTGCCAATGGCCTTCCATGTCTGAACCTCTTCCCTCACTGACCTGCTTCTCCTGACCTCAGTGGTTTGTGCCATGGTGTTCTTGGCCACATAGACTGATAGCCCACCCACAACCCTGGTCTCCACATAGGCCACTATGGTCCTCCCTTCTCTACTTTTCCATGCTTAGTTTCTTAACCACAAATAAAATCTCAGCATCTTGTCTGGGAAGAGCACACCTTCCAGGGCTTGGAGTTAGTGGCCAGGAGTGACTCTATTCCAAATGTGACATCTTTTTTAATTTTATTTATTTGCTTTTTAAATTTTATGTGTATGAGTGTTATGCCTACATGTAGGTAAGTGTACCTGTGTCATGCAATGCCCAAGGAGGACAGAAGAGGCTGTTGTGTCCCCTGGAACTGGAGTTATGGACAGTTGTTGCTGCCATGTGGGTGCTGGGATTCAAACCCAGGTCTTCTGCAAGAACAGTGTTCTTAACTGCTGAGCCATCTCTCCAACCCCCCAAATGTGACATCTTATCCTATGGTTTTGGGGTCACATCTTGGTCACCTCTTGTCTCTGGGAGAATATTTCCCTGAACTGCTGGCTGTCACAGGGCTAACTCACGTTCAGGCTGTGCTCAGGTTCAGAGAATCAGTTCCATTGCAGCTGACAAATGTGAGGTCATACTGATGGTGAGTCCAGCTGAGCTGGAATCCTATTGCTGCCCTCAGGGGTGTGGATTACACCTTGCTTTCAGGGAAGGGCCTCCAAGTGGAGCAGGGCTATTGGTGGTTTGGCACTAACATGGGGCCTAAGTGGCCCCTAGACTTGACACCTGTGCTGTCAGCTCAAAGTTACCTGCTGTACTGCCTCAGCATAGTTTCTACATCTGATTCTTGGGGGCCCACCCTTTAGCTGCAATACCTTCTGGGGATCACTTGTGATCAGAGCTCTGATGGCCTGGTCTCAAGGATGGAACTATGTGGCAGGCAGGAAAGCCTTGTACAAGCATGAGTCACAACTACAACCCAGTAGCCCTCCTCTCTCTTAGGTTCCTATAACCCCATGACACTGGGCCTATTCACCATGGTCTACTTCTTCCTGGCCTGCTGGACTTATGGGCTCACAGTGTCTGCTGGTGTCTTCATCCCATCCTTGCTCATTGGAGCAGCCTGGGGCCGGCTCTTTGGCATCTCCCTGTCGTACCTTACAGGAGCAGCGGTGAGTTGGGGGAAGCAAGATAGAGCCCCACTGCTCAAGTGTTCCTGTTCACCCTAGGAATGGGGGCCACCATGGGCAACAGCAGGGTACCTAGTGCGTGTAGGCAAAAGAATTGGAAGTTGTTGAATAACCACACTACATGCTCTGTGAAGATATTTTGGAGAGATGAGTGAAAACGTAACAAAGAACAGAAGAGCCCAGGTCTATCCAGGGCTAATCTGAACTGGCTTCCCTAGCATCAACTACTGGTGAAGTTTAAGTTTTAGTCTATCTTTTTTTCTTCCACCCTCACTTCAATCATTTGAATAAGATTTGACAAATTATAGAGGGGATTAAAAACAACAGGAAACCTGCCACCTACCCTTACCCTGTCAGGCTTCAGGGTCAGGCTCCCTTCTAGACACTCCTTTAGTTGAGCTCTGTCTTCTAAACTGAGATGTGATTTGTGATAATGGTCACTTTAAAATGAATAAATACACTTCAGTGGATGCACAACATTTGTAGCCATCACCACTGGCCCCAAAGCACTTTCTTCACATGGAAAGGGACTCTGCCCCCATTAGCGTTGTTCCCATTTCCTCTTCCCCAGCTCTGGCAACCGCTAGCCTCCTGGCTCTGGGTTCACCTTTTCCCAACATTTTCTAGGGCACGATGCCTCTGAATTTCCCAATGAGTGTGCCGTCTGCTTGGTTCATTTATTATAACATGTTCTGCAATATCTTTTCTCAACTGTCTTTCCTTGAGTGATCCAGTGTGTCTTCATGGACAATGGTACCCTGTGAGCACTCAGACCCCACTGTCCTCACTTCATGCACCTTTCACTGTCTTAGCACAGAGCATAGCTTGTCAAGTTCATGGGTGTGAGCAGATGGCATAGTTTGTATATCTCATCTTATGTAAAGAACACCTATCTAGGATGTTAGCACACTGGTTGTAGCAGAAGGCACAGAGGTAGAACATTCAGCATGAGCCACATGTGAGCCATGGAATTAACTCCTCTATATAGATCACTAGACGTACTCACTGGTAGATCTGGCACTGGGAAAGGGTTACTACTGCCTGTGACACAGTTCCCCATTTTGCCTCCTACAGATCTGGGCAGACCCGGGTAAATATGCCCTGATGGGAGCTGCTGCCCAGCTTGGTAAGTTCCAGTTCTTGCTCAGTTTGGTGTGTGGGCTTTGCTAGGTCTGGGTACTGTCCTTACCAGGCCCACCCATTGTGAGCATCACTGAGGCCAGTCGCCATTCATATGAACAGAATAGGAAATAAAGTAGGTGTGACCATCATCCCCCATGGCATGGCCAGGTGACAACAGTCAGGAGGACCCAGCAGGACCTGGCATCTGGGGTCTGTAAGGATAGGTGGGTGAAAAGACTAAAGACATGGGGCTGGAGAGATGGCTCAGTAGTTACGAACACTGGCTGTTCTTGCAGAAGACCTGGATTCGAATCCCAGAACCCACATGGCAGCTAACAGCTGTCCATAACTCCAGTTTCAAGGGATCCGATGCCTCTCTTATCCTCCTCAGGCATTGCATGACATGGGTGGACCTACATACATGCAAGCAATACATGCATACACATAAAATAATAATAAATAGCCAGGCGTGGTGGCACATGCCTTTAATTCCAGCACTTGGGAGGCAGAAGCAGGCGGATCTCTGTGAGTTCAAAGCTAGCCTGGTCTGCATAGTGAGTTCCAGACCAGCTGGGGCTACAGGGAGACCCTGTCTCAAAAAAGACATACATACATACATACATACATACATACATACATAATAAATTAAGTAAATAAGTAAATAAATAAGACTAAAGACACATAGCAGAGCCAGGGACCTTATGTTAGGAGAGGTAGGGGCTTATGACCACCTACCCCCACAGGTGGAATTGTAAGGATGACCCTAAGCCTGACAGTTATCATGATGGAGGCCACCAGCAATGTGACTTACGGCTTCCCCATCATGTTGGTGCTGATGACTGCCAAGATTGTGGGTGATGTCTTCATTGAGGTATGCAGCATGAGGGGTTGATTTGTCCCCTGCTCACCCTGAATGCTGACCTTGGAACTGGGCACTGGGATCTGGTAGGCCTACAGCAGCTGCAGAAAGAAAAAAGAACATAGAGCCACCTCCATATGCCCTCCTTCAGGAGAGACACAATATACCCTGGGTTCTCCATTGGTAATAGGGCAGTGGTGGGGTCCTGGGGGAGGCAGTTTGTCATAAGGACCTCTGGACAGTGTCCTGCATCATGGTTCTCCCCTTAGGGCCTGTATGACATGCACATCCAGCTGCAAAGTGTGCCCTTCCTTCACTGGGAGGCCCCTGTAACCTCACACTCGCTCACTGCCAGGTATGGCTAGCTGATCTGCTGAGCTGTCGGTTTCTGTGTGCTGAGGGTGAGGAGTGGATAAGGAAGATACTGCATGTCTGTGGGGAGCTACCCAGGCACTAGGGCTCCCCTTGTGGCCACTCTGTACATAGTCTCCCAGTTCCTGGTTGAATCTATGGTATGGAAAACGAGGTCTTTGGATTCCCCGTTTCCTAGCTGCCGCATGGTATAAAAGCTCTTGAGGAAGTATCTTGCCAGCACATAGTATACCTGGCACTCTGACAGTGTCTTTTGGTTGGGCCTCTTGACAGGGAGGTAATGAGTACACCTGTGACCTGTCTGAGGAGGAGAGAGAAGGTTGGCATCATTGTGGATGTTCTCAGTGACACAGCATCCAATCATAATGGGTTTCCTGTGGTGGAGGATGCAGGCGACACCCAGGTACTGTGGGTGCCTCTCCACATACCAGTCCCTTTCTATTTAGTGTCTGTAAGTATGGGATTGCAGGGGGTGAGGGGCACATTGTGTAGTTCAACTGAAAAGGAAACCGCATGTTGGATGTACAGTAAAATCCACATGTAGCTTGGCTGTCCTCACTACAGCCTTCATGGGGTCCTGACAAGACTGGACTGGTCAGTTGTAGTGCTGGTGGCTGTGACTTATCAGGAAGTGCTGACAGAATGTGAGCCCAGCTAGTGTTGTCCTCACTTGCCCAGGTCCTGTCCTTCTGGGACATGTTGGGCATTGGTGCTGGTAGCTTGAGAGAATTTGAGGAGCACACAAGCTGCATCTTGCCACCTACTGATGCCATTCCCTCTCAGTACCTGGCTCCCATGCTCTGTGCTATCAGGGTTAGCTGCCCTGTCTCAGGTTCTTTAAGGATTAATAAGTGAGATGCCCACTGTGATCAGAGGTGACTGTTAAACAGTTAACATCCAGTGGGGGGTGTAGCAATAGGAGAGTCAGCCAGAGTCCCCCATGCAGTCCTGGAGCCTCTGACTCCTGTCTCTCCTGCAGGCAGCCAGGCTCCAGGGTTTGATCCTGCGCTCCCAGCTCATCGTGCTCTTGAAACACAAGGTACACCCACCAGCAGCCTAAGGGTAGGGGTATCCTGGGCATTGTTGTTCACAGGGGCAGATGCCTAACCAGCCACTGCCTGCAGGTATTTGTGGAGAGGTCCAACATGGGCCTGGTGCATCGGCGACTGAGACTGAAGGACTTCCGTGATGCCTATCCCCGCTTCCCTCCGATTCAGTCCATCCATGTGTCTCAAGATGAACGGGAATGCACCATGGACCTTTCTGAGTTCATGAACCCCTCCCCCTACACAGTGCCCCAGGTACTTATGGCTCAAAGGAGACTGAAGGGTAGGGTTAGAATGTGGTTGACCTCCAGGACCCACGTTTTATGCCTCCTACCCTTTGGAAAGGTGGAATCTTGTAGAGTAACTGCTACCAGGAGGAGAAGCAGGGTTGCAAGGGGCTTTGCTGCCTTGAGAAGGCCATCTGACCAGAATGTCAGGGAGAATGTGAGAGAAGTTGGGCTTCAAGTGGCAGTGGACCTCAGGGACCCTACCTGTAGAACATAGGGGCTTGGAGTCAGGTATGGAGGGGAAGGGACAGCTCAGGATCCTGAAAATGCTTGGTTTTGGGGATTGGGTCTCTTCTCACAGTGGGGTGAAATAGACTGAAGGCTATGACCACCTTGCAGGAGGCGTCTCTCCCTCGTGTGTTCAAATTGTTTCGGGCTCTGGGCCTGAGGCATCTGGTGGTGGTAGACAACCAAAATCAGGTAAGGCGTTGTCTGTCTTGTTAGGGGATGGTAGAGCTGGCTTGAACTTTGCTTCCCGTATTCCCTGCTGGGTTGTAGGTGGGCATTGGTCATCACTGCCTCGGGAGATACAGGCATAGGACCCAGCCTGGTCCTGCACACCAAGTTGGCACTGGCATGTAGGCTACGCTTCCTCTGGCCACATTCCCACCTCAGGGCCCATGCCAAAGCTCCCAGGCCCCTTCTCATCCCCAGTCACATATGGGGCAAGGGTTCTGCAGACCTGTGGGGACTCTAACCTGGTGTTATTCCTGCAGGTGGTCGGGCTGGTGACCAGGAAGGATCTGGCCAGATACCGCCTGGGGAAGGGAGGCCTTGAAGAACTTTCCCTGGCCCAGACGTGAAGGCTAGCTCCTCCCTTGGGCAGTGGCACCCCAACCCCTCTGCACTTCCTCCTGGGGTTCCTGGTCTCAGTCAAAGCCTTACTACCTGGGCAGCACAGCAACAGGAGCAAATGCCCTCCATCCTGGGCCTAGCTGGTATGGGGGCCTGACCCTGATGTGAGCAGTTGGTTTACATCCTGTGCTCTGGCCCCTCCAATCCTTGGACTAACCCCCTTCCTGGGTTCCTTCTCCACGGTTTCAAATGTGGGCAACCATGTCCCCTGAGGCTTACTTCCCAGAGCCAGGAGAGGCTAGTTTTTGTTTGTTTGTTTGTTTGTTTTTTTGTGGGGGGGGGGTCAAGCGCTGTACTCGTCACTGTTTCTATTCTGTCTCTGAGCACCTGTCCTCTGGCCACACTGCCCACACCACCAAGAGCCTCGGCAGCAAGAGCATGAAGAACAGAAATCGAGTACACTCTATTGGGGAACCCAAGTGTGCCCCATCCCTAGGCCTTTGCCTAGAGGTTGAGGAGACTGGTTCTATACCTGGATCTCAAGAGCTGAGAATCACATGAAGACTGGATCCCAGAGTTCAGCTAAATATGCCCCAGGCTTTCAGAGCTAGGAGTCACTGCACTTTGGAGTACAGCAGGAAGGCAGTCTTCCCACAGCACCGAGGACCCTGATGTCAGTAGTTGGCTTTGCTTCTGACTATAGTATGAGTGTCCCTGGGCAGTAGTCTCTGAGGACTTGGCCAGCCCAGGGTAGCACTGGGATGGGCCTGTGAGCACCAGAGCCAAGGAGATCGACTTTTACCCTATGTTGTCAGAGCTGGCTCTACTCAGTCAAAGCTAGACTTAATATCTCCCAGTCAACCTCAGTCCTTGCCCCTAGGTCACTTTGTAAAGATAGTTGCAGTGTCTCTGGCACACATGTTAGAAAGCCACACAGATCCTTCTGTGCAAAGCTGGACAGATAACAGCCTCCTCCTAAAAGAGTGGCTTTCTCTGCCTTCCATGGGGAGATAGGCTGAGCATGTTGAATCGATATAAATGAGAAATTCCTGTTCCCTGCCTAGGGCTCACAGTTCTGGGGAGTCATGTACTCAACATTGTGGTGATATACATGTGAATAACTTTGTGAACAGTATCTGCTGTCTGTGATACAATGGCTGCAACTCAGTACTGCAGCAACCTATGGACCCTGCAGGAAGGGAAGCCACAGACTGGATCAGGACTAGGGAAGTAGCACACCTCACCTGGGACCCTGGCCTCCTGATCCCATCCTCACATCCTTATTCTCAGGGGCTCATGCAGTGTGGTTTCTGTCGTTTGCTTGGGTGACATACCATACCCAGGCCTGAGCATGCCAGGCTCTGATGAGAAATTGTAACCTACTTTGCTTGGTCCACTGGGCCCTGGTGGCAAGATCTGAGTGACCAGGGTGGGGGAGGGCTGTATCTGTTAGATCCAAGGGGATGAAAAACACTGCATAGGGTCTCAAAGACTTGGTACCAAAAAGCATGTGCAATCTGTCCACAATTCTGTGTTGACTACATGTTGAAATAATATTTTGGATATATTAAATAAAACAATCAAAATTCACTTGTTTATGCTGACATTTTCATTGCAGCTCTTGGGAAAGCTGAAGTCCCAGTAGCCCCATCCATGACTGGCACCCTCTTCTGCCATCCTACCCTCTAGGTGTCTGCTCCCAGGTGCCCTTAACCTCCTGCTCCTGGTGTGCAACTCAAGGGCCAATGATGGCTCCTGGGCATCCTCCCTAACCACTATTGCCACAGGCTAGCAGCCCCACAGCCAGAAGGCCTTTTTTGCAAGAGTGATACTTCACTGTCCCCTGAAAGCTTGTAGAAGCCAACAGCAGTTAGGGGGCCACAAGACAAGACCGATGAGGGCTCAAGTTCCACTGACAGTTGGCCATGAAGTCACAAGGTTCTGGTAAGAAAAGGAAGGTTCCAGAATAACCTGGATGTAACTACCTGCCTTGGGATTCATTGAGGTGGCAAAAGTGTAAGTGCAAAAGCCCACTGCCTTATACTCAACTGCTCCCTGAGGCCCACCACTTTCCCTCCCAACCCTAGTCTTCTCCCTGAAGTCCATAGCCTCCCCTCCCAATCCTCACCTTCTCTCTGTGGCCCAAAGCCTTCACTTCTATCCCTAAACTGATTCCCAAGCACTGCAGCACCTTGTGGTCTGGATTCTTGGCCTCTCTCAGCCAGCCACTCAGCCACCCTGGCCTGATGTCCAAGTCTGGGCAGCCCACAAGGGCATGATCCCAGATCCAGAGCTGTAAGTGGCACTGCTGGTGAAGCCATGTCAGGTAAGCTCTGGTGACATGCAGAATAACCCTGCTTCTGGATCTCACAGGGTCTGCTAGTGGAAGCAATGCCCTGCTGCCCAGCACTGTGTCCTCAGGGCCTAGACACCTCTTACCTAACCTCTCGCTGGACCAGACTGTATGGCTCATCAAGAGTCACTGAGCTCTGGGTGATGTTGAGCAAGAGTTATGGGAGCAAGTTTTCCTGAGCATGAGCTCCCAAGGTGCCTCCTTCCAGATCTGGCAGACAGCCCCTCACTAGGACTTTTGCCTTCACAGTCAAGCACTATGACACTCGAGGACCTGGAGATTCTCCTAACAGACGACCTACCTAATCCTGAGCCCTTGAGTCTGGAGACCTCAGAGAGGTATGAGGACCGTGGCCTGGCATCCATGTCCTCAGTCCCTGAGCATGACACCCCTAAGCACTGGAAACAGCTGGAGCAGTGGTAAGCATCCCAAAATTGGGGTGGGGACATTGGGGTAACCTCCAGGAGGGAAGGCATAGCTTAGCTTGACTTGGCCCATTCTGACCCTGACCAGGGTAGCTGAACTGTAAGCTGAGGTGGTTCACCTTAGGGGACACAAGGAGTGCTGTGAGCATGGCACACTGGGCCTGTTACATGAGCTGTGCTGCAGATGCGTGCCTGAGTGCAGTTACAGGTCTCAGAGCTGTAGCAGCTTCAGCAGGAAGTGCAACAGGCAGCTTGGAGTCCTGAGAAGAAGGCATTAGAGGTGAGGCATTGGGCAGAGCAACAAACACAAGTCAGCCACCCCTTTCCTGGTCCTTGGGACAGCTTCCTGGATCCTGATCCTATGGATCCCAGAAACCCCAAGCCATATAAGCTCCTATATGTCCACTTGGATCCCTGCTGGAGGGACTTGGTAAGTAGCACACTCCACCTGCCCATCCTTCCCTTCCTCCTCCTTGTAGTTCCCTGGGCCCCAAGGCCAGAACCAGATGCAAGCCCTGGACAACAGGTACCCTCACCCACACCCATGGGCATAGGCTTCTGTGGGGGGACTGAAGCCAAAGCTTCTGGGCAGCTATGGGTGTCTTTTTCCCCAATTAACCTTCTTGCTCAGGTAAACAATACCCATAATGGTCAAACTCAGATTGGGGTCTGCTCACAGCAGACTGTACAGGTAATGGGAGGCTGGTTATAGAGTCCCATGACCAGACCTGCAGCAACAAATGCTGCCCAGCTGCCCTGGGCCTGGCAAGGCAACTCCTTATGCCAGGCTGGTGGAGGTCCGAGAGGCCTTGACACAGATCAGGAGGACACAAGCCCTACAAGACTCAGAGCGGAAAAGTTGCGAACAGGAAATGAACCTCAGGTGGGCTACCTCTCTGGGCTGGCTCCAAACCTGATTTGTAGGCTCACTTGGTCTCACACCTGACAGAGGCTGGAGTCCCACCTGCCTTGTGCCCCTATTGCCACCAGTGGGCCATCCTCTGCCCTTGGTGCTGAGCTGCTCGCTGCTGTGGGGGGCCTGACCCTCTGTAGAATCTTATGAGGACTCCACTTGTCTGTTCTCACTCCTGAGTGCCTTGCCCTCACTGGGGACTCCAAGGTCTGTTTCCTTTTCGACGGGTTACTTGAATGGGTTATGTACCCTTACCTGAGAAGGATCCAGTGTCCTATGTCCTACCAGCCTCCCTGTGGCTCCCTAGATAAATTGGTATGACTGCACCTACCACGTATAGGCTGGCCAAGTTGACTGGCTTGCTGAGGCAACAGGAGCAGGGCTGGGAGGCAGCCTGTAACACCCTGCAGAGGAGCCAAGAAGACACCAGCCAGAAGGTGGACCACGAGGTGACCAAGATGCAGGTGCCCCTTGGGAAGTGGGGCCTAGCCTAAGCAGGGGCCACAATAGGGCCTGGGTAGGAGACTTCTGGCCCCAGCCTATGGTCTTGCCATCAATAGTTGTCTCTTCCCTTTGGCTGTTTGGTTTTGTCCACATGATGGTATAAGGGCAGGCTCACCATTCCCACTGGTCTGATGTGATGGCCTGTCATCCCTCATCCCAGATGACTCTGACTCTGACATTCACTGACATTAACTGCAATCTTAATTGAAAACTCCCTGCTGTTGCACAATCATGTTTCAAATGCCTTATTGTTGCAGGTTTGGGGAACAGAAGGCACAGGGGTGGGTGCCAGGTGCAGGTGCCTCTTTCTGCCTCTCTTGTTTCATCTAGCACCAGTGAAGAAAAGGAACATCTGGTCCTAAAGCCCCTTCTTCAGCCACTTTCCCTCAGAAGTTCCCTTTATGTAGGAGTCACAAATTATCAGGGTGTCCCTCCCTTAGGAGGGGCCTTTACTGCAGCATGGCACTTGGGAATGGGTGTCATGTCTGCCACCTAACTCCACAGCTCTGCAGTCAGAGACCAGGGACTACAGTGGCCATACTGTGTCCAGGCTCCTGGAAGAGTAGGGCAGGCAGGATAGACTGGGTACTTCCAGCTGCTCCCACATAACTCCACTGTTTAGAGTTGGTGGTATCCCCTTCATGGCCATTGGGAAGTTAACACATTAGCTGCATTGAGAGGACGGTGTCTTTGAGCTAAGGATTTCTGCCAGGCTGGGCATAGAAGACACTTTTCCTCCTGGGGATGCCTGCGTTTTACCTGAGTGCAGCCCCTTTGAGGGCTATCCGGGGCTGGTGTCAAACATTACTGAACTTCACTGCCCCCCCCCCGTTTTTTTGAGACAGGGTCTCCCTGTAGCCCCAGCTGGCCTGGATTCACTGTGGAGACCAGGCTGGCCTTGAACTCACAGAGATCCACCTGCCTCTGTCTCCTGAGTGCTAGGATTAAAGGCGTGCTCCACCATGCCCAGCTTCACTGCCTAGTTTTATAAATAAAGTTTTATTGGAACAGAGCCATGAACATTTGTTTAATATATTGACAATAGCTATTTTGGGACTAGAGTTGAGAGGTTTCCAGAGAGACCCTGTGAGCTTAAATTATTTGCTGTCTGGCTCTACAGAAAAAGTGACTGAGGGCCGGGGATGTGGCTCATTTGATAGAGTGCTTGCCTAGCATTCATGAAGTCCTAGGTTTGATTCCCAGCTCCCATAAAACTGAGCATGGTAGTACATATAATCCTAACTCTTAGGAGCTAGAGACAGGGATTTGAAGTTCAAGATCATTCTCTACTACATAAAGAATTTGAGGTCAGCCTTTGAGTCAAGTATTTGAGTCAAGCTAAGCTATACATGACCCTGTTTAAAAAAAAAAAAAAGTGGCTGACCCTCATTGGATCCCCTTCTGCAGTGGCCTGCAGTGGCTCTTCCCCAGGAGCCATCTGTGCCCAGACTGGCCTGATCAGGGCCTGAGCGCTAGGGCTGATGGCAGGAGAGCCCTGTGGCCAAGTAGAATGTGATAGGCAAATGGATGCTGTTGGGTAGAGGGTGTTTTTATGACTTTTCTTTGGCAGGGTGAGGGAAGACAGTCTCACTTTATAACACAGGATGACTTCAAACTCACAGCAACCCTTGCACCTCTGCCTTCTGAGTGCTATAATTATAGGCACGTGCTACTCAATTTAACTTTGTCAAATCCTGACATTCCTAGGAAGATATAAAAGAAACATTTATTCACCCCAAATAGGGAAGGCCAAAGAAAGATTCCGTCAAGTCCAGGTTGGTAGACAAATGAGTTTATTGGGATAATTTACAGGCGTATAGGTAACTCACTGGCAGGTGTACCACCGAAAAGGAACCCCAGCCATCAATATTTTTTTGTAAATTTTTAATTGAATTTTTGTGTGTTTCATACTGAAGATCTGAATCATCTTTATATCCCATCTTTATACCCCCTTCCCCATTGGCACCCTTCCACAGCCCCCCTACTCCACTGGATTTCACACATTCTGTCATTTGTGTTAAGGCCTAACGTGTGAAGTTACTGTCCCCAGACGTCCCTCAGAACAAGTTCATTCATTGAGGTCTAGTCAGCCTATCTAGAATCCCTCCCTTTAAGAAGATCAGTTCTTCCTCACCCAGCAGTAATCAGCTGCCAGTAATTCTTTGACTAAAAAATTAAATAAAATATCTTACTTATTTTTATTTTATGTGTATGAGTGTATTGCCTGCATGTAGGTAGGTGTACCCATGTCGTGCAGTGCCCAAGGAGGTTGAAAAGGGTGTCGGATTCCCCAGAACTAGAGCTACAGATGGTTGTTAGCTGCCATGTGGGTGCTGGAAATTGAACTCGGGTCCTCTGCAAGAGCAGCCAGTACTCTTAATTGCTGAGCCATCTCTCCAGTCCCAATAAGTAAAATATTTTAAAAATGGCTGGGCATGGTGGTGCACACCTGCAGAGGCAAGTGGATCTCTGTAAGTTCAAGGCCAGCCTGGTCTATATAGTGAGTTCCAGGTCAGCTGGGGCTACAGGGAGACCCCGTCTCAAAAAGACCAAAAAAAAAAAAAAAGACAAAAAACAAAATCTAAAAAAAAAAAATGGGGTGTTCCCACATGTGGGGTTGTACTGAGGGTATCCTCACACCTACTTCACTTACTGAGGCTCCAGCTCAGCATAGAATCCAGTGGCCATTGCATCACCCTTCTCTGGATACATCTGGGAGTCTGGATGGGCACTGAGTGGTCTAGATGTGCCCATGACCTTGACCTTCAGGATCCTTCTTGGCCTGTGAGCTGGTCTTTTAAGGGGACAGTGAGCCCTGTTCACCCTGCCTTCTTTCCTGCTCAAAGTGTGCTGGCTATGCAGGGATTGGGCACATTAGGGGGAATGTAACCGGGGCTAAGAAAATACACTAAGCGAGGTAGGCTGCCTAGCAGGCAGGCTATAAATGACCATGTGGCCCCTCACAGGCACAGTTAACCAAACTCGGTGAGGAGATGAGCCTTCGCTTCTTAAAGAGGGAATACAAGCTGTGCAGTTTTCTACAGAAGAGCTTCCTGGCTTTAGAGCAGGTGAGGGCCTTGGTTGGGGCTCAGTACCCTCATGGCTTGCCCAGGCAGGGAACAGACTCATAGTAGCCAGGAGTGTCCCCACAGAGAATGAAGACCTCAGAAAGCACATGGCTGAGGGCAGAAAGCAGCCTTCGAGAGGAGCTGGAAGGCCGCTGGCAGAAGCTGCAGGAGCTGACAGAGGAGCGTTTGCTGGCCCTATGGGATCAGCGTGAGGTGGGCCTGGGTAGCCAGGTGGGATGGGAGATGGAGTGGACACCAGGACTCAGGGCTGCCTGTGCCACAGCAGGAAGAGGAAGGCCACCTGCTGGAGGAGTGCCGGGGTCTGGACAAGGCTGTGGTTCATCTGACCAAGTTTGTGCGGCAGAACCGGGTGTCAATGAACCGTGTCCTACTAGCTGAGCAGAAGGCTCGGTGGGTGTCCTGTCATGCCAATGGGCTACCCAGTCCCTCAGCTGGGGAATGCCCTGCCTCTGTCTCACCAGCCCCAAGCACTAGACCAATTAGATATGTCATGACGGAGTAACCTCTGCGGGAACTTTCATCCCTCCCTGACCCTATCCCTCAGTGAGAAACACAGCCCCTTTTTGCTAGCATCTGTCCTCTGGTCCATGAGATCTCCTAGAAAGTTCTAGAGCTGGCAACCAGACCCCTTCTCTGGCTAGTGCTTAGGGATAGTTTTGGCCCCAACATGCCAAGGTCAGCTTGGAGGAGACCCAGGCTGGGGAGCTGGCCTCCTACATCCATGAGAATCTGGAGGCTGTGCAGCTAGCTGGCAAGCTGGCCCAGCAGGAGACACAGGGTGTATTGGCAATGGTAAGGGGTCAGGTAGGTTAGGTATCATGAGATATTCCCATGCACACAGACGTGGGTCGCCAACTGAGATCTCCCTGACTCATGTTGTCCCTTGCAGCTCCAAGAGAAGAGCCAGGTTCTAGAGGGGTCAGTGGCAGGGCTTGACCAGCAGCTGAAGGACCTGAGTGACCACTGTCTAGCTCTGAGCTGGAGGCTGGACTTGCAGGACCAGACACTAGGTCTGAATCTGTCCCAGGTGAGCTGGACAGTCTCAGAAGGAACGACACTAGAGAAGAACAGGGCCAAGGGCAGAGGCCTGGCCCTCTGAGCCAGGCAGAGTGGCTTCTGTAGTACCCTCAGCCCCTGGTCCTTTTTTCTTCATCTTTTAACATATACAATTCAGTAGGTTTTGTTCATTTTTTTATGTTTTATGTGTTTGGGTTTTTAAGTATTTTTATTTATTTTTATTTTGTGTTGTGTTTTACCTGCCATACCTGCCATTCTGTAAGTGGACCACATGTGTGCAATGCCCACAAGAAGACAGAAGAGGGTATCAGATCACCTGGAATTGGAGTTACAGATGGTTGTAAACTGCCATGTGGGTGCTGGGAACTGAACCTGGGTCCTCTGCAAAGCAGCCAGTGCTTCTAACCACCAAGTCATCTCTCTACCCCGTTGTTATTTTTTTAAAGAGTTATTTTATTTTTAAAATATTTTTCTTTTCTTTTTTTTTTTTTTTTTTTGGTCTTTTTGAAACAGGGTCTCCTTGTAGCTCTAGCTGTCCTGGCACTCACTATGTAGAACAGGCTGGCCTTGAACTCACAGGGATCTGCCTGCCTCTGCCTCCCCAGTGCTGGGATTAAAGGTGTGTACCACCACGCCCGGCTTATTATTTTCTTATGTGTATGAATATATTGCTTGCATGTATGTAAGTGCAGAGACTGTGTTGGAAGAGAGTGTTCGAACTCCTGGAACTGGAGTTACAGATGATTGTTAGCTGCCATGTTGGTGCTGGGAACCAGACCCAGGTCCTCTGCAAAAGCAGACAGTGTTCTTAACTGCTGAGCCATCTCTCCATCCCCAAAGATTTATTTTATTATTTATTTGTATGTGTGTATGGGGGGTGGGCAGTGCTCACAGACACCAGAAGAGGGCATCAGATCCTCTAGAGCTGGAGTTACAGGTGATTGTGAGCTACCAGATATGGATGCTGGGAATTGAATTTAGGTCCTTTGAAAGAACAGCAAGTGCTCCTAATCACTGAGCCATCTCTCCAACTCAGGATTTTTATTTTACTTTTTATGTGTATGGGTGTGCCAGTGCCTGCAGAAGCCAGAAGAGGGCGTCAGATCCCCTGGAGCTGGAATTACAGGTGGTTGTGACCACTTGATATGGGTGCTGGGAACCAAACTCCAGTGCTCTTAACCACTGAGCCACTTTAGCTCCTTATTTGTTTTTGTTTTGTGTATGTCGGGAGGTTGTTTTGTTTTGTTTTTGCTTTTAATATTTTTTTTTATTTTTAAATTTTTATTTATTCTTTTTATTTTATGTGTATGTGTGTATTGCCTGCATGTAGGTAAGTGCACCCGTGTCGTGCAATGCCCGCAGAGGTCAGAAGAGTCTGTCGGATCCCCTGGGACTGTAGTTACGGACAGTTGTTAGTCGCCATGTGGGAGCTGGGATTCAAACCCGGGTCTTCTGCAAGAACAACCAGTGTTCTTAACCAAGTCATTTCTCCAGCCCCCTATTTTTTATTTTATGTGTATGAGTGTATTGCATTAATGTGTATAAGTGTACCCATGTCATGCAGTACCCACAGAGATCAGAAGAGGGTGTCGGACCTCCTAGAATGGAGTTATGGACAGTTGTTAGCTGCCATGTGGGTGCTGGGAATTGAACCCAGGTCCTCTGAAGGAGCAGCCAGTGCTCTTAATCATTGAGCCATCTCTCCAGTCCCATTTTGTTTTGTTTTTAGAGGATCTTTCTGTGTAGCCTTGGTTGACCCTATACTCAGAATCCTGTCTCAGCTTTCTGAGTAGAGGGATCATCTGTGATCAGTTCAGTGGCTTTATTACATTCATGGAGAAACCATCACCCAAGTCAATTTTAGAATTTGCTTGTCACCCCCAATTGGAAACCCCAGAATCTTTTGAAGTCTTACCTCTCCTCCATCTGGGTCTAATTTGTGTATTGTTGATATGCTTTGTATCAGCATATGGCCTTTTGTCTCAGGGTTCTCTTCTGAGCTGCCTTCCTGGGTCATTTAGAATGACCCAGGAAGGTGAACCATGCCTCCTCCCCTTACAGCTGGGTAATGGCCCCTCATGTAGGCAGTCCGTATTTTGCTTGCTCACTCCTCTGTGGATGGACACAAGGGGCTGTTTCTCTTTTGTAGTTGCTGTGAACAGTGCACCTTTGTGTGACCACCCTCTAGTCTAGTGACTAGATCCTCCAACTTCAACCCTGCAGCCTCTCTGTTCGTGTGTGACCAGAACAGTTCCCAACAGTTCCTCTGACCCAACATCTGTGCCCATCCTGCAGTGTGGCCAGTTTGTTCTCTGTCTCTATCACTACCAGTTATCAGTGGACAGTAGAGGTGGCCACCTCCTTGGGGGTATGGCTCTGTTCAGCCAGGTAGTCTTGCCTGGGAAAACCTCCAGGGCTGCCTTAGCTTTGTTGGTATGTCTGTCCCTGTGATGGATGCCTAACCAGGCTGCCCTGAGCCAAGTACAGGCCTACACAAAAATGTGCATAGAGTCAGAGGAGGTGAATATGGGGGTATTCCTCACCTTAACTCTGGGGCCTTCCTGTAATCTGACTCCAATCAGCACTATTTACCCATCTGTCTACCATCCCTCACCTGGTGTTGAAATTCTAGGCACAGGCTGAATGGAAAGGTATGGAGAGGGAGTCCCTGAAGGACCTGGCCCAGTGGCTGAAGGAGGTTGTAGCTCACCTGCAGGAGGTGCAAGAGAAAATGAACAGCCTCCCCGGCAGGTAGGTAAAACCAAGGTGCAGACAGCCACAAGGATCCAGACCTAGGCTGGGCCTGAGTTGGCCTGGGGCTCCAAGCTAACTGTGCTGAGTCACCTTGGCTCCTACCTACCCCACAGATAGAAAGTGTCTCAGATAAATAAATGTGTTCTCCAAAAGAGTGATATGGACCTGAAGATCTCCGCCAAGGGCAAGGCCAGGTGAGGGCTTTCAGCTTCTTAGCCTCTGGAAGGAACAGGAACTCTGTTGACTCTTCCTGATCTCCTTTGGTCCCCATGGTACTCTTCCAAGCCCTGCCCCCCATACCTGTGACTGCCTTGTTCTCAGCTAGCCCCTCTCTGTGCTCACCTCCCCTTTGGTGTAGCCTGCATGTACCCTCAAGCTTAACCCTCAGAAGTGACAGTCCTAAGCTCTAGCCTGAGCCTCCTCCTTTGGGCTCCGTGACCCTCTAGAGCCAACCTTGGTGCCCACAGGGAATCTGAGGTTGAGTCAGTGTGGCAGGAGCTGCCTATCCTGATGCTGTCTGTGCACCTGCTGAAGGAGGAAAACCCTGGATGGAAGATTGCTGAGATCCAAGGCTAGCTGGTCACGGTATTCTTCAAGCCCTGGGACACTACCTGTGCCTGGCCACTTGCCCAAGCTCTAGGCACTCAATGATTCTGGGGTGGTGCCTTTAGGGTCATTGGAACAACAGCCATCCATGTCTGTCCATGATTGGAGCTGTGTTTAGTTTCAGAAGCAAATGATAAAGTTGGAGAACAGTCTCCAGACCAATAAGACCATCCAGAACCTGAAGTTTAATACTGAGACCAAGCTGGTAAGTGGAAATCCTGGGAGAGCCACTGACCCATTGCCCTCTGCCCACCCCAAATTCCTCTGCTCCTGTCTCCAGGGCCCCCAGGCAGGCCACTGGTCGGCTGATGCTGAGCAGTGTTTCCTGGAGATGAAAGCCTCCTGCTGGGCTTCCTCATAGGAGATAAGCCTCCCCCATTAGCTATGGTCCAGCTCTTACTTCCTGCAGCCTTGTCCCTCATAGATCCTCCATAGGTCCTATTAATGCCACATCCGCATACACAGCGCACAAAGGAGATTGCAACCCTGCGTGAGAGCATGCTGCACCTGTGGAGTGAGGAAGGCCCCTGGCTGCTGACACTGGGCAGCAAGAGGGTTTTCATGTCCCTGGTGAGGCAGCAGTTCTTCATTAAGGACATGGCCCTGGGCGAGCTGATCCCTATAAACTGCTGGGGCATGTATCAGGCTGTGAGGTGGGTAGCTGGGAGCCTGGGTCTCTTCAGGGTAGCAGGCTGGCCATAAAGAGATGTGTTGGGCATGAACTATGTCTCTGCACAGGTGGCTTCAGTGGAAGGCAGTCCTTATGAACCTAGTGGCCCAGCGGAGACCAGGAGCAGTCTTGGAGATGTCCCATTGGAAGCTTAAACCCCAATTCAAGTCTCCGACCCTGCCCCAGAAATAAATGTGCAAGTCCTGTACTTGTTGGAGTCGGAGTCGCCTATTACCTAATGGAATGATCTCTGAGCAGTTCATGGGACTGACAGGGAATGTCAAGTAGTGGGAGGGAACAAAACCAGAAGTTTATTGACCCTGAAGGACCTTTCCTGCCCTGCCCACCCTGGCACCATGCTATCACTTTCCTTGGAGCTCTGCACAGAGGCACCAGGCCACACCTGCCAGGGACACACAGAAGCTATAGCCTAAGGCCTGACCCATCTCCAGTCATCCTCATCCCTGCCCAGCTGCTCACTAACACTTTAGTACCAGCAAGGAAGTCACTTCTGGGCATGAATCTGGTGTGTAAACAGCCATGTTTCTTTGTATGATCAGACAATTCTCCTCTTCCAGCATCTTCAGAAAACCTAGACTCAACTTATAGTCCCTGGTCCTGCCCCCTAGTCCAGCTGAGATGGGTTCAACACAGAGAGAGGCAGTCGAGAGAGCTGGCCTGGCATAGGCACTATCCCAGCTGTCCCTTACCACTGACTTGAATCTTATGGCTAGCCTAGTAGAATGGGCCTCTCCAGAGTGAATGAGTATGCAAGTGACCCATGGCTCTTGCCCAAGTCTCATCTACTTCCTGTGGGCAGAGCTCTGAGGGCCCCTGTATACAGTGGGGTCCTCTGAGTGTGGGTACTCAGGTGTGGTTGGGTCTGGATGCCTCACTGCTCTACCCCCGTCTGCTGGTGGCAGTAGCTCTGGACTCAGGACAAGACCAGAGTCTCCTACTAGACCTGGAAAGGCCTCTGCTCTCCTGAGGGAAGAGCCAGCATCATGACTGCCTGACTAGACCCACAAAGGAAGGGGCCTGAGCTACAAAAAGGAGAGACTGGGCACCCTAGGAAGGGCCACTCTGCTGCCCCAGCACACTCCTGACCCATCTACTCACTAGGCTTCAGCTAGTTGTGTCCCCTCGGGGGCCTGGGTACCCCCACCCTGCAGCTCAGGGCCCACTTCAGTTGACCAGCTGGCCAGCAAGTCACTAAAATCTGGTGTGCCAGAGTGAAGCAGGCCTAGTGGGCTGGGTGTTGGCTCCTTCCAGAAGGATGGAGGCAGTTTTCTCTGGTTCATGGGGGTAATGTGGCTGTACTTCCTCTCCAGCCTCAGTCTGCGGCCAGCACTAGGCCCAGAAAACTGCCGCAGCCCATAATCAAAGAGCTCAGCCAGGGGGCCCAATGGTGGTACCCTATCTCTCCCAGGGCCCAGCCTGTGTGCCTGCCCATCATGCCTCCCAGGTGAGTGTACCCCAGGCTCTGCAGCCTCCTCATCCTCTGGGAGCCCACCACGGGCCAGGCATACCAGGTCAGCATAGTACAGCTCCCGGGCAGAGCAGTTGGTTGGGCGTCTGTCAGCATAGACATCACAGGCATCTGGGTCCTGCCCTGTGTCCTTACGGCCAAAATACCGTTGGATGTCGCCACTGATGAGTTCTGAGAAGCGCAGCAGTTGCAGTGGGGTCTCAGGGCTGCTGGGACCCTGGGGGGCCACTCCCAAGGCCTGGGGATCTGGGCTATAACCTTGGAGTCCCTTGCCTTGTAGCTCCGGGTCTCTCTCCTCCTCCTCTTCCTCTTCCTCCTCTTCTTCCTCCTCTTCCTCTTCAGAATTTTCTGGAGGCTCCAGGTCTTGGGGCAGGAAGGGCTGGTGGGATGGCAGGGGCAGCCTGAAGTCACAGACAGATCGTATGACACCAGCAGCCATCTCCTTGAGGTCCACAAACTTCTGGGATCTCTGGGGCAGCAGATGCCACCTGGAAGGGAGGTAGATGGGCAGTTTAGCAAGTTAGGACTGCTGTACCCACTGGACACAACCAAAATGTATGGTCCTGAGAAGGTTGCCTCAGATCCTCTCTCCCTAGAGCCCTGGCCTTCCTGTGTTCAGGGAGGGTGCAGCCCAGCAGGAGAGATATACAGTTAGGGTTATCATGGGCATAGGAGAACAGGGGGAAACTGGATAGTGGCACTAGAATCACTACAACTGTGGTCACTTAGGCCATGGAGAGGAGCACGGAAGGCTAAAGTCCTGGGGCTCAGCACTACCTAGAGAAGCAGGGGAGAGCACGGGCAAGGAATCTGTCCTATGCCATCATGGATTGCTGTGGTGGCAGGACCAGCAACTACCTTGACAGCCTAGAACCTAGGCAACTGCTGTGGGAAGTTTGAGGGCTGAAGGTCAAAGAGTCCTGCCTAATCACAGACCCAGGATTTTGTTTAGGGGGCTTTTTTGTTTAAGAAAAGATCTCAAGCTGGGAATGGTGGCGCACAACTTTAATCCTAGCACTTGGGAGGCAGAAGCAGGCAGATCTTTGTGAGTTCGAGACCAGCCTGGTCTACATAACAAGTTCCAGGACAGCTGGGGCTACAGGGAGACGCTGTCTCAAAAAGACAAAAAAAAAAAAAGAAGAAGAAGAAAAGATCTCAGCGGTTAATTAAGAACACTGGTTGTTCTTGCAGAAGACCCGGGTTTGAATTTGAGCACCCACATGGTAGCTAACAACTGTCCATAACTTCAGTTCCAGGGGATCTGACAGCCTCTTCTGTCCTCCGCGGGCATTGCACGTAACAGGTGCACTTATTATCTACATGCAGGCAATATACTCATACACATAAAAATAATAAATAGCCGGGCATGGTGGCGCACGCCTGTAGTCCCAGCACTTGGGAGGCAGAGGCAGGTGGATCTCTGTGAGTTCAAGGCCAGCCTGGTCTACATAGTGAGTTCCAGGACAGCTGGGGCTACAGGGAGACCCTGCTTCAAAAAAAAAAAAAATAATAATAATAATAAAAATTTTTTAAAAAGATCTCATTGTTTAGTCCTCCTGCCTTAGCCACCTGAGTAGAGGAATGACATTGGACTGCCACACCCAACTAGCCCCAAGTAGATTTTGTTTGTATTTTTTGTGTGTGTGTCTTTTTGAGACAGGGTCTCCCTGTAGCCCCAGCTGTCCTGGATTCACTATGGAGACCAGGCTGGCCTCGAACTCACAGAGATCCACCTGCCTCTGTCTCCCGAGTGCTGGGATTAAAGGCCTGCGCCACTGTGCCCGGCTATATTTTTGGTTTTTAAAAAATATTTTATTATTTTTATTTTATGTGTATGTGTGTATTGCCTGCATGTAGATAAGTGCACCCATGTCGTGCAGTGCCTGTGGAGGACAGAAGAGGCTGTCAGATCCCCTGGAACTGGAGTTATGGACAGTTGTTAGCTGCCATGTGGATGCTGGGATTCGAACCCAGGTCTTCTGCAAGAACAGCCAGTGTTCTTAACTGCTGAGCCATCTCTCTAGCCCCTGTATTTTTGTTTCGAGACAGTCTCCCTGTAACCCCAGCTGGCCTGGAACTCACTATGTAGCCTAGGCTGGCTTTAATCTCACAGATCTACCTGTGACTGGCTCCCAAATGTTAGGATTAAAAGAGTGGGCTCCCATCCCCAGCTAGCCCCAGGTTTTGATTTGACACATGACTACAATATGAGAAGACACCTGGGTTCCCCCCCACTCCATTATCTCCTGCTAAGGATGGAAGAGATTGAAGTAGTGGAACATCAGGAAGGCCTACAACCACTGAACCTGCGGTTTCAAGTGAGGAATGGGGGTTGGGGAAGGCAGCTAAGGGAGCATTGTAGCACTCCTGGCCAGTGGCCCTGTAGAGCTGGATCTGAATCTTGGAATCACTAGGCCCCTTCACTACATGGAGGCAGGGGTGTGCCCCAGCAAGACAGAGAAAGAAAGGGGAGCAGAGACCTGATGGAGTGGGTCAGAAGACAATCTCTCTCTGAGGGGCCTGGGAATGAGTAGCCCCTTGACCAGATTCCCTCCCCTTAGGGT
The DNA here is from genome assembly GCF_000622305.1 of Nannospalax galili. Taxonomy (NCBI): domain Eukaryota; kingdom Metazoa; phylum Chordata; class Mammalia; order Rodentia; family Spalacidae; genus Nannospalax; species Nannospalax galili. The sequence continues at coordinate 1,065,753 of NW_008358090.1, read as the reverse complement.
CAGGCTGTCCTAGGACCTTCCTTGCTTTCCTGAGACCCTGAGGTAGGGAAGCAGAGGTGAGTGGGGAGGGGCCTCCTGCATCTCCCCCACCTTGCTGGGGCTGGCTATTCTGTCCACATCTTGCTTACAGTGGTGGGTCCCCCTGTTGCAAGAGGTTTCCAGTGGTCCTGACACTGGCCTCTGAGGATGCCTACTGGTGGAGAGCTCAGTGCAGGCACCTTCTCAGTGGGAGGGAGTCCGTCTGCCCCCCCCCGCAAGTACTGTGACCACCCTGGAAGACTCCCACCCATTCAGCTAGGCTCCTTACCTGATGGGCTGCAACACTCACTCAACAGGCCCACTTCCACCTGGGCACAAGCATTTATAGCTGGACTCCATAGTCGCCTAAGGCTGGCAAATATTTGGCGACGGCATTGTCATTGCAGACTGGGCAAACAGAGGGCGTTTACTTTAGCGCCCAGCAACCACAGCCCCGCGGGGGGAGCGCCTGCAGACTGCCTCACCTGCATGCAGCCTGCCGGGGGACGGTGGAGTGTTTGCCTCAGGCCCAGCTGGCCCACACCCTGGATCCGAGAACCCTTATCTGTGCTGCCGAATGGGGCCCTGTCCAAGCCTTGTCAAATAGGCGGAAAATTAAATTTCATGCTATTTTGAGTTCTGGAGTATGCCTCTCCAAGGGACATCCTGCCTGTAGTGCAGGCTGTAAACCACTGCTTCCCAGCAGCAGGACCCTAAGCAAGGGGGAGGAACTGAGGCTGTGTGACCACCCATAGGCCTGGGGTGGGAGCTAATGCTTGCAGCTGTGGAGCCTCTTCCAAGCTCCTCCAGTCACTGTGGCTTTTGTGAAGCTGAGATCAACTATGACCGCGTCAACCAGCACAATAAGGACTGTGAAGATGATCCCTATGGGATGGCTACTACCTGCCTAGAGTTCCAACTGTGTTTGTAGTCAACCTGATTGAACCTGCTGTCCTGGAGATCCTTGGGGGTACCAAATTAAGAAAGCACCTCTCTTTCCTGGTCCCAAGCCTTTTGTCTGCACCCACACCTGAGGGGAGTTGGGGGACTCCAATGCCTGCCTGTCCTCTTGAATCTTGAAGTTCCCTGCCTTTCTAGTGCTAAATTAGCTTCCGGTGGCTGCCTTAATCACTGATGACAAACTGGATGTCTTTAGAACAAAAGGAATTTATTCTCTGTCTCTCTGAAGGCCAGAGCCCAAACTGAGTCAGCAGGGCTGGTTCCTTCTGGAAAGTCAAGGAGATCCTGGGGCTGCCAGCCACCCTTGGTGTTTCTTGTCTTGCTGCTGCATCACTCCTGTCAATGCTGTCATCTTCACACAACCTATTCTCTTATTTTCTTCCTTTCTTCCTCTTCCTTCCTTCCTTCCTTCCTTCCTTCCTTCCTTCCTCTTTCTTTCTTTTCTTTTCTTTTCTTTTCTTTTCTTTCCTTTTTTGTCTTTTTGAGACAGGGTCTCCCTGTAGCCCCAGCTTGAAACTCACTATGCAGACCAGGCTGGCCTTGAACTCACAGAGATCCGCCTGCCTCTGCCTCCTGAGTGCTGGGATTAAAGGTATGCACCACCATGCCCTGCATACTTCATCTTTTTTTAATATTTTATTTTATGTGTATGAATGTATTGCCTTCATGCATGTAAGTTCACCCCTGTCGTGCAAAGCCCAAGGAAGTCAAAAGAAGGCAATGGATCCCCTAGAACTGGAGTTACAGATGGTTGTTAGCCACCATCTGGGTGCTGGGAACCTGGGTCCTCTGCAAGAGCAGCCAGTGCTCTTAACCACTGAGCCATCTCTCCAGTCCCTCATCTTTTTTCAAAGATTTAGTTATTTATTATGGGTTTGTATGTGTGCCTACACGAGTTGACCATGCAGATATATACCAAGTTAAGTGCATGTGCCCATGAAGTTTAGAAGGCATAGGATCCCTTGGCACTGGAGCTACAGGCGATTGTGAACACCTAATGTGGGTGTTAGGAACTGAACCCAGATCCTCTGCAAGGGCAGTAAGCGTTTTTAACAGCTGACTCATCTCTCCAACCCCTGGCAAGACTTCTTATAAGGATGGCCATCATTGGATTTAAGGCCACCCAAATCCAGTATATCCTCAGTTTAACTAGTCACATCTGCAAAAACTCTTTCCAAAAAATGTTGCTGTCTGAGGTTCAGGGTAATCATGTATTTCTGGGGACATTTCCACTTGTCCCAAGTACCCTCCAGAAGGGATATGGCCCCCAGAATACTCTGCTGCCTTGGAGTATCTCTGAGTGACTTCAAGTGTCATCAGCTATGGGTCCTGCTGTTGCTGCTGGGTCTATTCCAAGGACAGGAGAGTGGCCCCTCCCAGTTCGACTTTGCCATCTCAGGCCCCACAGTACTTGCTGATTGTCTCTAACTCTAGGTCTTCACCTGCCCAGGAGGCTAAGAGGGATGTGAGTACCATTTACCCTCCCTGGGTTCTTTGTTTCTTGCTCCAGATACCACCTTCCCTTTAGGCAGGCACAGTACCTTGTTTTCAGGTCAGTGAAACCCTTTGGGATCCTAATCTCCAGGCTGTTTGTCCCCTGACTTGCCAGTACACTGGCCTTCAGTTTTTTCTTGCCTCCTGGGTCCATTCCGGATGGCTGCTGTCATTTTGTGGCTCCTGGAGGATAGTAGCTGTGGTGGAATCAATATGGAAGACACTTTATGCCTGTGCATTGAAGGAAGGACCCTCAACAAGAGGAAGCATATTGAAATGAAAAATTAAACTCCAAGGATGAGAAACTCTAGAGGCCAGGCTGAACTGGGGTGTACCTCCATTGGTAGAGTGCTTGCCTAGCATGCACAAAGCCCCAGGTTAGATCCCCATACCACGAAACCAGGTATAGTGGTTTACACCTATAATTCTAGCACTAAGGTAGAAGCAGGAACATTAGAAGTTCAAGGTCATCATCATCTAGATAAAGGCCACCCTGGGCTATATGAGACCCTGTGACAAAACAACCTGAAGGCAAGGCTAACACCCTGGCATGGGTCTGGAAAGCTTCCCGTGTCTCTGAATCAAGTTGTATGCCTGGGCCTGGGTCCTAGAAAGGGACAGCAAGGGGCAGGTCACTTGTAGGCCTGACAAGGACATTGCAGGATTTGGGGAAGGTGATGGCACTGCCACTGCCAGCTCTGACCCCTGCTTCCTCTTTCCAGGTAGGAAGCCCAGGCCACATTCCCAATGAGTCTCAGGGGAGACTCCTGCCATGGAATGAAGTGTGCCTGGCCAATCCCAAGTGTTTAGTCTGCTCTGGATTTTGTCTACTTTTAACCCTGGAGTCTGACATCAGGCTTGACCACCTGTCAGCCCTGGCTGTGGGTAGCCCTGCCTTAGCCTCAGCCTCAGTCAGCTTCCTTCTGGCCCACTGAAACCCAAACCAGCAGGAGAAAAACTGCAGGGTTCTAGGGAATGGGAGTGGATATCACTGCTGCTTGCAGGTGAAGCCATGGTGCCCTCTGCTACTGGATGTGAAAAAGATGAGCCATCCCATGTTTTGGGCCATGAGGTCAAAACAGGTGGATGGCAACACTGGCCCTTGGGCCTGGGGTCTGCTGGCTGCACTCCTGGATCTTTCTGAATGGGCAGGGGAGAAGTAGCCAGAGGCCTAGGGAGTTAGATGGAACACCCAGAAAACAGGTGGGTTGTGGTCAGTGTCTACCCTGACCAGCACTGGAGACAGGAGAAGACATGTACTGACTGCAGGTATAGACTTCAGCCTGCTCATTTGGTTCAGCTTTCAGCTTTCTGGACCTCAGCTGAGCACTGCAGGGCAAGGAAATGAGACACAGCCCTGCCCTAGAGAAGGCCCCACCTGTGTGACCAGAGGAAGGGCTTCAGAGTAGTTGGTTGTGTGAGGCATTGAATGTAGATGAATGAGCTGAGGCAGGCTGAGGGTACCAGTGGAAGGGAAAGTCTGAAAAGACTCAGGCACTGCTGAGGAACTGCAAACCCCTGGTTATCGAGGTAGACTGAGGTCATCACAGAGTCAGTGTCAGACAGAGACAGGGTGTCAGAGACAGAAAGGAACTAGAAGATGCCCTGTTGATAGCTTTGAAGATGAAGGAAAGGGCCACAAGCAAGGGATGCTGGAGCTTCCAGAAGCTGGGAAACACAAGGAGTCCAGTTTTCCTTGAAGTCTCTGGAGTGTGACCTGCTGACACCTCAATTTCAGGCTAGTAAAATTCTCTTGGACTCTGACCCCTTCTTGGGTGTGCCATTTAAGCCACACAGCTGTCATCCTCAGTTTTAGCACAACAGGAAAGCCATCCTGGGAGACTTGGCCCCAGGTGGCGCTTAGGGACTTAGGTGGTTGTGAAATGTACATAGTCTCCCCAGCATGGAGAGTAATCTCCCATGTAATCTCTCCCATGAAGAGTAATCTCCCATAATCTCATGTTCAGGAAAGGTCAAGAACAGGAGAGCCAGCCAGGCATAGTGGTGCACGCCTTTAATCCCAGCACTCGAGAAACAGAGGCAGAAGGATCTCAGTGAGTTAAAGGCCAGCCTGGTCTATATAGTGAGCTCCAGGTCAGCTGGGGCTACAGGGAAACCCTATCTTTAAAAGACCAAAAAAATGAGAGGCTTGTCCTTATCCCAGAGTAATTCTAATGCTCTTTACTGCCTGACAAGAGACCAAGGAGAAAACCACAGGCTAGGATGGAAGATGCTAGAATGGGGAAGAAAGTGAAACAGATAGGGGTCTGGGAAGAGGAGACTGAACCGGGCCCATGGGGCTGGCATGGGAATGGAGGCCATGAGGCAGGAAACCAGAGAGGGTGCTAATGTGTAAGTCCAAGCAAGAGATGAAGAAATCTCAGAGGTGGGCTGAGAGTACTAAGGAGGAACGACCTTGATACCTAGCTAGGTCAGGGAGGAAGGTCATCCCTTTCGTCGCCCTTGCTGAGGTGTGAATCATCTTCAGACTAGGCCAGGTATCCTGCAAGTTGAAGCTGAACTGCTTTTGTTTCTTGTGGGACTTGGTTGGGGGACTCTGTGCCAGTGGAGAGACACACTTTCCCATAATGGTTGTCGCATATGTCTAGCTGGCATCGAGACCCAGGTCAAGTTCTCTGCCACTTTGGGACCCTGGAGAGGGCTGGGACCCGAGCATATGTCTCAGCATCTGCTCTCAAGTGAGCTGAGCTCTCTCCCTACTGTCCCCTTCTAGCCCCCTCCTATTGCCAGGCCTCAGGCCCAGGAAGACTGACTTGGCCCTTCCCCAGGTGCAGCCCTGCCTGTCGATCGATCTTCCTAGGAAAATCAATAGCTCCAATATGTCAGCTTTCAAGTGGAGCTACAATAAATTACCCTGCCATTAAGCACATGAGGGCTACTGCCTCCTCCTCCCCATTAGTGAGACATTAGGCCTCCTGTGAAATTTCTCTGTGTGCTTTGCAATAATGTGGACTGAGGTGTTGGTTTATGTCCCAGGGTGGGGAGCAGAGAGCAGGTGTCTCCACATAAGGTCGGATGGCACATCACACCTTGTAGCTTCTACAGTGGAGCTTTTTTCCCTCCAGCATTCTGACCATGCTCCTGTAGTAGAACCTGCCAGGGAGAGAGGTTCCTCCAAAAGAGTGTGTTAGGGAGGGTGGCTGTACCAGGAGCAGGTGGCTGAGGAATAGGGTCCAAGGACACAGGACTTTGCCCTAGACCAGATGCTGTCAGGCGTAGGATGATATGAAGGTGGTATCTCTATTGTTCTCTGGGTACCTGTGACTGAGAACCACAAACTGGATGACTTAAAACAACAGAGATTCATTCCTCATGGTCTAGAGGCCAAGAGTCCCAAGTGAAGGTCAACAGGGTTCCCTCCCAAAGCTGGGAGATTATTCCTGGTCTCTCAAAGCCTCCTACAATTTGGGGGTGCTTGACTGCTGCTGCCTGTTGTCCCATGACTTTCTCACACTGTTCTGTGTCCTTGCCTCTTCTTCTGAAAAGACAACCTGCCATTGGCATTATAGCTCACTCTGACCCAGTATGATGTCAGTGTATCCCACTAGGTCTGTAAAGACCCTATGTCCCCAAGATACTGATCTTGTTTTCTGGGGTAGGAACACTACTTCCCTTAATACAGCAATGTGAGCCTCCATACCAATCTCAGGGGAGATGGATGATGACTCCCCTGAGTTACAGCTGGCTAAGCTGAGGCTCAAGGGAACAAATTGCCCCTCACCCTGTGGCTCATTCATTTTGTGTATATGTGTGTACAGGTGCATCTGCAAGTATGTGCAGGAATGTGTGGAGGCCAGAGGTGGTCCTGCCATTCACCTTGTTTTTTTTTT
>NW_008358090.1:1053741-1059369 GCF_000622305.1 Nannospalax galili | reverse complement strand
TTTTTTTATACACTATAAGTTGATCACTGTTTTATTTTTGGGTTTTTTTTGTTTCTTTTTTTGTCTTTTTTGAGACAGGGTCTCCCTATAGCCCCAGCTGTCCTGGAACTCACTATGTAGACCAGGCTGGCCTTGAACTCACAGAGATCCGCCTGCCTCTGCCTCCCAAGTGCTGGGATTAAAGGCGTGCGCCACCACGCCCAGCGTGTATGAGTGTTTTAAAAAATATTTTATTTAGAATTTTCTGATGTTGTGCTTGCATTTCACCGCTCCATTCTTCCAGCCCAGAAAAAAAAATCCTTAATATCTTTCCTTGCTTGGTACATACCTTGAAGCAAGGAAAAATTTATTGCAGTAAAACTTAACCATGAGGGAAATCATGTATGGAGGCTAGTCAATGTGACAACCAGATTAGTGCCAAGCTCTGGGAGGTGATCAATGAAGAGCGTGGCATTGACCCCACCAGTACTTACCACAGAGGCAGCAACCTGCAGCTGGACTGCATCTCCATTTACCACAATGAAGCCACAGGTGGCAAGTATGTTCCTTGAGCTATCTTGGTGGATCTAGAACCTGGACCATGGATTCTGTTCACTCTGTACTTTTGGCCAGATCTTCAGACCAGACAACTTTGTTTTTGGTCAGTCCAGGACTGGAAAACAACTGGGCCAAAGGCCACTACTGAGCAGACTGAGTTGGTCTGCTCTGTCCTAGTGCAGAAGAAGGCTGAAAGCTGTGACTGCCTTCAGGGTTTCCAGCTGACCCATTCACTGGGTGGAGGCACCAGCTCTGGAAAGGGCACCCTGCTCATCAGCAAGATCCAGTCCAAGAAGTGTACTCTGACAACATCATGAACACCTTCAGCATGGTGCCTTCACCCAATGTTTCTGGTGCCATGGTTGAGCCCTACTTCATAATTTCTTTCTGCTGCCTCTGTCCTGTTTTTGTTCTTTCAGGTTTTTTTGTGTGTGTGGGGGTAACAGTGTCTGGCATATAGTAGGTGTTCAATAAATATTTGTGGAATGTCCCCTTTCTCTTTACACTCTGACAGACCTAGATTTCTGCCATTCTGGGTTACCTTTTATTTCCTTCTGGTACCCACTTCTCAACTGTCCAGATTAATAGTCTTCCAAAAAATTTCCCCAGGAAACTTGAGTCTGTTCCAGATCCCGTTTAGAACCATCCAGTGCCAAAAACCTAGACAGTGGCTACCATCCCAAGCCTAAGTAGTAGATGAGGGAAAGTGGGCTGATAATAGCAGGTACTAGTCCCTAGGAGGAAGGGGGTGGGGTTTTCAGTCTATTTTTTTCCCCTACTCCTTCTCAGCCTCGGGAGGGGAGTCCTCCAGCTGTTGCCAGCCTTATCTGTCTTTGGAGGTATCTGTCCCTGCTTTTCCTTTTCTCCCAAGGAACTGGGGAAGGTGCAGGGCTTTGGTCTCTAAACACCCAGAAACTTCCTCACTCCACTTGTTCTTATCTTGAATAAGACCTCTGGCTTGTAGAAAGGTCTTATTCCCTCCTTTGTTTTGTACTACACTTCAGATTTCTATTTTGTGTTGAACTTGCTGGGTTTTTTTTTTCATATTGAAAAGATGTCATTGCCCCAAGAGCCAAAAATAAATATGAATTGGAAAACAAAAAATCTATATTATTATTATTATTATTATTTTTTGAGACAGGGTCTCCCTGTAGCCCCAGCTGTCCTGGAACTCACTATGTAGACCAGGCTAGCCTTGAACTCACAGAGATCCGCCTGCCTCTGCCTCCCAAGTGCTGGGATTAAAGGCGTGTGCCACCATGCCTGGCTATTATTTTTATTTTGTGTGTTTGAGTATATTGCCTACATGCATGTAAGTATACCCATGTTGTGCAATACCCTCAGAAGTCAGAAGAGGGTGTCGGATCCCCTGGAACTGGAGTTACCTGAGTGGTTGTTAGCTGCCATGCAGATGCTGGGAATTGAACTTGGGTCCTCTGCAAGAGCAGCCAGTACTTTTAACTGCTGAGCCATCTCTCCAGCCCCCACATCCGAGTGTTTTGCCTGCATGTACATAAGTGCACCTGTATCATGCAATGTCTCTGGAGGCAGACAAGGATGTAGCATTCCCTGGAAGTGGAGCTACCTGGACAGTTGTTAGCCAACATGTGGGTGCTGGGAACTGAACCCTGATCCTCTGCAAAAGCAGCCAGTGCTCTTAACCTCTAAGTAATCTCTCCAGTCCCATTCACCTTGTTTTTGAGACAGGGTTTCTTATTGGGAACTGGGGCTTGCCAACTAAGCTGGACTAGCTGATTAGGGAGCCCCAAGGATCTCTGCCTCCTCAGAGCTGGATGCTGTCACACAAGCATATGCTATTAGAGCCAGCTTTTTATATTGGTACCAAGGGTCAAACTCAGGTCCTCATGCTTGAATGGCAAGCACTTTCCCAACTGAGCCATCTCTTCAGCCCTATGATGACTCATTTATGTCTCTGATCTGAGGCAGTCATTGAGACTGAGATGGGTTCACTGGCCACGGTCAGAGGCTGGCTCACCCCAGGGTGAAATGCCAGTTCCTGCTTCACCTCCTTGCTATGGCTTCATGGGCTGTCCTGGACAGGTTGTGCCTGGCTTCTCTACAGTATCCCACTGAGGAAGCCCACCTCTTGCTCTCTTCACACCTTAGGGCCTCTTGATCTTCATTTCCTTCTGGAAGTCCCCTGGGCCATATATCAACCATAGTTAAGGCACTGGGTGCTGCTAGGTACTTGCCAGGAGAGTGGTTTGGCAGTGTGGGGTTCTATGGTGGAACAGGTGGGGCAGGGCTCAGGAGGAAGACCTTGGCAGACAGGTGCCTCTGTTGACACAGCAGCTCTTAGCCAGGGTCCTGGGTTGGGCCTCTCTGGGTGGGAAGGGCTTACAGGTGTTGTTGGGCTCCAACATCTCGAGCACTGCTCCTACCCCAACATAGTGAGAGTGTGTTGGGTGGCAAGGACACTGATTTTGAGGCTTTCCCTACCAGGAAGTAGGCACAAGAGGAACAGCATGCTCCAGGTCATAAGGTGGTTCCTGATAATGATATTGTGGCATCCTGGAGTAGATTATAGTCCATAAGAAGGGGCTTTTCCAGAAACCCCTTCTTCCTACAAAGCAGTAAGCAGCCAAAAGCTATGGTCACCTTCAGGATTGATGGGCCCTGGAAGCTGCCCCAGAAGGAAGACCCTGAGCAAAGGGAGAACAGAACCACATCACAAGGTCCCAGCCTTCCTGAGGGGGAAATAAGCATCACCTACCTGGGCAAAAGGCAGGTTTGCAGGCCACCCACTAATCCTGCAGTTGGAACAGCAAATTTCCTTCCAAGATGGTTATAACTTAACTCAGGTCCCTACTTCTCTGGGTGAGGACAGGAAGTGGGGCTGAGTTACTGGAGGTCAACTCCATGTCTTCAGGGACCTGGTTGTTGCACTGCGAGGGGCTGTGTCCTTCCCTCTCTGTGGTCTGTGATGGCACCCTCCATCCCCTGAGCAAAGTAAAAGCTCTGCTTGGGGAGAAAGAATCCTAGATTTCTAGGACTCATAGCTGTCTGACCCATACCACAGAGGAGGTGTTTTTATTTTTATTTTTTGACTGGTTCACAGTATCAGGAACAAACCCAGAGTGCGTCATAGGTGGGTCCTGTGGTAAGCCTAGGTGTTTTGTAACTCACCGCAGTTACTACACACTGTCGTGTCGGTACACAGGTAGGACTGATTTTGTTTTTGATTTTGTATTTTATTTATTTTTATTTTTTGGTCTTTTTGAGACGACTTTGTATTTTAAATTGGGATTGTGTGTAGCCATGTAGCCCAGGTTGGCCGTGTGATTTTCTTGGCATAGTGCTGGGATTACAAGCTTGCCAGGTTAGGGCTGATTCTGAAGATGCACTGAGCCCCAATCAGCTACCAGCTCAAAACGCCAGACACACCCGGTGCAGTGCGGGGGTGTAAATCCCCTGGAGACTGCCCGGTGTCTGGATACCCTGTGGTCCACACAGAGCACTTTCTTTCTGAGGGCAGATGGCTCCTGGGGAATAGGTGAATATGATGGTTTAGCACGCCGCGGCCTGGCAGGGCAGGTGGCATCTGCGGCACTGAGCCTTTCCACCGATGGGCCTGTGGGCACAGCTGAGACAGCGGCGGGACAGGCGACCCAGAGCCCGGACCGAGCTCTAAGAATGGTAAGAGGCACTCCTTAGGGACCGGCACGAGCTCCCTGAGAAGAAGGCAGCAGATGCTGGGGGTTAGCAGGTCCGCGGGGATCGAGGGCGTCAGGCTGCACGGCTTCAGGCCAAGCTCCTCCGAGTACTGTTGCCGGCCTGTCCTCCCACTTTTCCCGCAGGTGCGGGTCTCGGTGGAGGCGCGGAGAACTATACTTCCCGGCATGCTACGCAGTTGCTAGGGCGGACCAAGGCGGAAGAGCCCGCTGGAAGGCATGCATCATTTCCGTTAAACGACTGGGTTCATGTTCGATTATCGTGAGCAGAGGTTTGATGGGTAGTCTGGCTTCCGGTTTTACGCGACGGACGTGACGAGACGTGGCGCGCCGCAGTGCGTGACCGGAGGTCGCGATGAACCGTCTTCTGTGTTGGCGGGTTGCGTGGTGAGCGCCGCGAGGTGCGGGCGGGCAGCGGCGGCAGCGGCAGCGGCAGCGGCGGGGCTCTCACTCCTGTCTCTCTCTTCTAGGGCCGTTCGGGCTCTGCGGCTTGTGAGCTGGACTTCGCGAAGCTTGCATCCGCCGCCCGGTCCCCGGTCTCCGGCCCAGCCCGCGGCCGCGGGAAAAGAGGAAGACCACAACCTCCCCCTACAGTTTTCCTCCAGCAAAGCGACCCCAGTCCGCTGGACGGTGGAGCATTCCTTAGGAAAGCAGCAGCAGCGACCCTGGTGGAAAGTGCTGCCCATCACCCTGTCCCTCGTGGTTCTGATCATCTGGTGCTACCTGAGGCAGGAAAGCAGCACGGACCAGTGGTTGAAACAGGTGTTAGGAGAGGATGTCTCCGAACCCGGTGATCCTTCGGAGGAGTCTGGAGCTCAGGCTGTCTACCGGGCGAGAACCTAATGGGTGCCTATTGAGAAACAGGCAGCCGCCCTGCGGATTCCATGTCGCGTTAGGTGGTTTCTGCCCTGATTTCATTCACTGCGTGCGTCTTCGGCTCTTGAAGGACTCGGATGGCGCTAAGACACGAAAACCGCACGAAATCGGCAGCTTGAAATCTGAGATTCGTGCTCTGTGATTACGTCCAAAGAACTTTTTGAAAAAGGTCCATAGAGGTGGTTTTGGCTGCACGTGTGCTGTTGGATTTGTGATGTCTTTGTACAACCCAATCATGTTTCCAAAGCAGTTCTGGTGACAGTGTTACTTTCTGAGACAGAATAAGTGAAGTATTAAGCTTTGTAGTGTGGGGTGCTGTGTGTAATATCTGTTGAAGTTAATATTACATACTAACAAATGGAAATGGAAAATACATTTGGTAAAGTCTAATGAATGCAATTTTCCCCTCCTCTTGCATCTTTTTTTCCTCCCAGCTGTCCTGGAAATCCTATGTAGACTAGGCTGGCCTTGAACTCACAGAGATCTGCCTGGCTCTGCCTCCCAAGTGCTGGGATTAAAGGTG
>NW_008358090.1:1053017-1053664 GCF_000622305.1 Nannospalax galili | reverse complement strand
CCCTGTAGCCCTAGCTGTCCTGGAACTCACTATGTAGACCAGGCTGGCCTCTACCTCAAAAAGATCTGCCTCCTGAATGCTGTGATTAAAGGCAAGCACCACCGCGCCCTGCCTGCATCTTGTTTTTAAAAGGAGTATTTTACTAGACCAAACAGCCAGCCTTTTCTATTTTTTTCTTTCTTTTTTTTAAATTTTCCCATTTGAGAACTTAAAAAATATTTGCCCTAGTGTGGAAGTGCATGTCTGTAATCCCATCACTTGGGAGACTGAAAGGCTGGAAAGTCCTCAGTTTGAGGACAGCCTGGGCTACATACAAGACCCTGTCTCAAAAAACAAAACTACTTTTCAATGACCGGGTTATTTGTTTCTGCTTTTTTACAGTGCTGGGAGTTGAACTCAAGGCATCCAGCATGTTAGGCTACCACTGTGTCCTTAGTTCACATAGAATCTTTTGTTGTTTTTTTTAATTTTGAGACAGTCTTCCCGTAGCCCCAGCTGACCTGGAACTTGCTATGTAGCTCAGGTTGGCCTTGATCTCACAGATCCACCAGCCTGTACCTCCTGAGTACTGGAATTGAAGGCATGCACTTTTTTTTTTTTTTTAATCTTTTTGAGACAGGGCCTCTGTGTACCCCCACCTGTCCTGG
>NW_008358090.1:1044999-1052857 GCF_000622305.1 Nannospalax galili | reverse complement strand
CTTGTATCTCCACACTCCCCCAGCCTGTACCCCCTGAGTACTTGAATTGAAGGCATGCACTTTTTTTTTTTTTTTAATCTTTTTGAGACAGGGTCTCTGTGTAGCCCCAGCTGTCCTGGAACTCACTATGTAGACCAGGCTGGCCTCAAACTCAAAAGATCTGCCTGTCTCTGCCTCCCAAGTGCTGGGATTAAAGGTGTGTGCCACCACACCGGGCAAAAAAAAGACCTTTGTTGTTGGGGACAGTGGGCACATCTACCCCTCGTCTAGTATTCCTTACTATAGGGGATTGATAGCCAAACAGTTAAATGTTTTAATTAACTATTTGGTAGCATGCTTATCCTACTTCCCCAACTCCACTGTAGCTTTTGTTTTTCCTAGGGTGTTTGTCCTGTTGACTTAATGAGGTAAGTGCCCACTAAACATCTGAGAGGGAGAGGACCTGTTAAGTGTGAGTAAACACAGGCAGTTGCAGCATTTACAAGATGATATATTGTTGGGCAGGTAGAAATTGTTAGAGGAAAATGTTCTTTCAAGGGGTTAATGACAAATAGCCCCTTTAATATTATTAGGAAGTCTCAGTACTGTTGGACACCTCCCCTCAAGTGAACTATTACACTTAAATAAATAATCCTATATGGTTGTAGAAGTCTGGTGGTCCCAGTATTTGAAGAACATGCTTCAATAAAAAGGACACTTTCAGTCTTTATGGCTGTTACAGTTTTCTTTGATGGGTAATGAAGTTGAAGCACCTTTGCTCATGTCCAAAGTTCTCCCAGTTCCATTTGTCCTGAGCCCTCATCTTCCTTGTTTGCACCTCCCACAGCATCTCAGCCAGCTCTGTAGTCTCACAGGTTCCAAAGGTGGTTCTTTGTGTCATTCCAAGCTAGAAAGTTTGGGGGTGACCTGGGCTTCGTTTCCCATTCCCGCAGTCTTTGAGATCTGTTTATTCCCATATAGATTCCCCAGTCTCTTCCTGACTTGCTCCAGTCTCCTGTTTGATTTACTTTGAAAATGTTGTGTTCTTGGCTTATTATTTTTAAAACAGGTGTCTTACAGCCTAGGCTGGCCTCAAACTCACTATCTCCATTTCCCTAGTGCTGGGATTACATGCCTGCAAACTGCACTTTTTTAAAAATCATTTTAATTTCAGGGGATTGTGGGCTGAGTATATAGCCCGGTGGTTCTGTGCTTGCCTAACATTCCTAGTACCAAAACCAAAACTAAAACCTCCAAAATTTTCAAGGTATTTTAAGTCAGTCATGCTATTAGCAAATGGTAATTTTACCTTATTAGTATTTTAAAAAATAACTTACATACTTGGACTATATGCTCGTTCAAATTTTAGATCTGTGTTCCTTAAATGGGACAAGTTATTTTCCATATGCTTAAGGACCACTTGCTCTCCAGGCCCTTCCTTAGAGAATACCTCTGGCCTTAACAGCGTCTTGCCACTCAAAATGAAAGCCCTCAGAGCACTCTTGAGTGCTCAGTTGAGGAGCTATGGTTACTTGGCATTCATGTCTCATGCCACACAGTCACTAAAGAACGCTGGTCCTGAGTTCTCCCTTAATGAATCCATCTCTGTGCCTGCTAAGTTCCTGTGCACCCCCGCCCACTCTGCATCCCTGTCCACCCAATACATCCGTTACTGGTACTGTGCGCTCATCTGCTCCTTGGTTTCCAGCCTTTTGCATTCGTGTTTTAAAAAGCAACTGAGAATTCACATTCAGTCCACCCATTAAAAGCACATAATTCATAAATTTTAGTATGTTATAGGGGCGACCATCGCCACCATCTAATTATAGAAGTTTTTGTGTTAAACCTGTTTCCACAAGTAGCCCCTGCGCCTCCCGCACCGACCCAAGACCCTGAACCCTGGACCCAGCCACCAGCGCGAGGACCTTACAGGGACCACAGTCTCGCCCTGCGCCTGCCTCCCGGGTGCCCGCGTTGGGGGTGGGCATCCTCTGCAGGGCACCCTCGCGGCACCGCGTGCGTGGGCGAGGGGTCGCTGGGGGCGTAGTCGGCGCGGCGCGGCTGGGGGCGTGGTCGGCGCGGCTAGGGGCGCTGGGGGCTCAGTGCGGGGGGAGATCCGGGGGCGGGGGCGCTAGCGCGGCGCATGCGCGCTGCATTGTTTTGACTGAAAATGCCGTCGGTTTCGAAAGCCGCGGCGGCGGCGCTGAACGGGTCCCCCCCGCAGACCGAGAAGCCGACCCACTATAGGTCAGTGTCCGGGCCACCGCCTGTAGTCCGCCTGGACGCCGGGACGCAGGGGAGCGGCCTGTGAGAGCCTGGGGCCCGGGTGTTGCCGCCGAGGGTGCGCCCCGCCCGCGCTCCGGTCGCCGGCCCCTGCAGGTCACGCCGAGCGCGCGCGGGCCGCCGCCTGGGGTCCAGAGGCGGTGCCCAGGGTCTTAGGTGGCCCCTGGCTTGGGGGCTGGGCGCGCGCCCAGACTCGGGGGTCCTCGCTCCGCTGACTGGGGAGTGGGGAACACTGCCTGCATTTGGGGCTCAGGTCCGCTTCTGGGCTGGATATGGACGTAGTACCATCCGGACACGGGCAGCCACCGCCTGAAGTCGAGAGGCGGCGCCCAGCGTCTAGGGTAGCCTCTGGGTTGACGGCGGAGGCCTGGGTCGCTTCTGCTCTGCAGAAGAGGGTTACGCCTGGTGTGTGCAGGTGGCGCCTATGGTCCGTCTGGAACCTTAGAGGGGAGTCGCGCCTAGGGTCGGGGATGGAGGTTTGGGTCTGGGGAGTACTGGGTTGTAGCGCTTGGGCTCAAGGGACAGCCCGGAGGGGGCGGGAGACGGGGCCGGGCTGTCTGGAGTTATCTGTGCTCTGAGTTGGGGGTGGTGTGCTGGGAAGAAGGTCTGCGCTTGGAGCCCGGAGACCACGTCTGGGGACTGGGAGGTGGCGCCTAGCGTCAGGGGGACAGTGCGGGGTGGGCAGGGGATGGAGTCCGGCGGTCTGGAGTTATCTGGGGTCTGAGTAGGGGGTGGTGCCAGGGTTCGGAAGGTTGTGCACGGCCGAAAGGGGAGGGGACTGGGCAGGGCTGTGGGAGTCTGCTGAACTCCAAGAGGGGGAAGCTGGTGCCCTGCGCCCTACTCCCCACCCCCCGCGTCCCAGGCGTCGCCCCAACCCTGTTTGTCTTTTTAGGTATCTAAAGGAGTTTAGGACAGAGCAGTGCTCCCTGTTTTTGCAGCACAAGTGCAGCCAGCACAGGCCGTTCACCTGTTTCCATTGGCATTTCCTAAATCAGCGTCGGCGCAGACCACTCCGACGGCGCGATGGTACCTTCAACTACAGTCCGGACGTGTACTGCTCCAAATACGATGAGGCCACTGGCCTGTGTCCCGACGGCGACGAGTAAGTGGGACTCGGAGCATCCATGAGTGGCCGCCAGCCTCTCCCCAGGAGGGGCCTGGGGTCAGCTAGTTCTCCAGGTTCCTGGTCCTTTTCAAATACCTGCCACCTGCAGAGGGGACCGGTTTCCTTAAGGATTCTGTGTGTTGTAGGGAAAATCTTTGGTAATTAAAACTCATTTAAGATTCACTTTCCACCCTTACTTCATTCGCCCAACACTGTAAATATAGGCCTGCGATTTGAAGCCACTTGATTTAAGACTGTTTTGCTTGGTTAATTGCTTTTCTGTCAGAGTAGGTGCTCACATGTAGGTGTGGAATCTTTCCTTGCTGTTTACCTGTGTATTTTGAAGAAGGGTAATGGGACTCTCATTCTGACAGGTCTGATGTATAAAATGATATTGCTTCATTGTTTTTGTTTTTTTTTTAAACTGTGGTACTAGGGATGGAATGGGCCTTGCATATGCTAGGCAAAACATTCTCCCACTGAGTCACATCTCCAGCTCTACTTATTTTAATGTAAAAAAGTGGTAGGAAAATAATTTTATTTGTGCATTGTCACTTATGTAACACTCAGAATTTAAGAAGTTGATATTTAGCTGGATGTGGTGGTGTATGCCTTTAATCCCAGCATTCAGGAGGCAGAGGCACTAGGATCTCTTGAGTTCAAGGCCAGCCTGGTCTAGCCTGGTCTACATAGTGAGTTCCAGGACAGCTGGGGCTACAGGGAGACCCTGTCTCAAAAAAACCAAAAAAAAAAAAAAAAGTTGAGATTTTGTTAGGGTTTGTTTATGTCTTATGAGTTTCCTAATGGTATTATGAACGAATGTCTGTGTGTGTGTGTGTGTGTGTGTGTGTGTGTGTGCACGTGCACACCTGTTTGGGTGTGCAGGTACACAGTGTGTGGGTGTGCTTATGCCCATGTGTTTCATGTATATGTGGAGGCCAGAGGTCAACTTAAGATGTCATTCCTCATCTTGTTTTGAGATAGGATCTCTCATTGGCCTGAAGCTAATAAGTAGGATACGCTGGCCAGCAAGCCCCAGAGATCCATCTGTCTCTGCCTCCCCAGTACAAGTGTGTATACCACACCCAACTTTTTTATGCAGGGGATCAAACTTGGGTCTTTATGCTTGCAAGGCAAGTACTTAATGACTGAGTCATCTGTCCAAATCTAGATGTCTTTATTTTGAAATATGAAGACAGAATCAGACTGTTCACCAGATGGTGGAATGTGATATCAGGAGATTTTACCTTATTCCTGTAGCAGTTAAGGAGTGCACAGGGGTAGCTGCTTCTTGCCTAGAGGTGAGGTAGCAGTCACTGTCCTTTTTTTGCGGGGGGGGGGGCTTTTTGAGACAGTGTCTCCCTGTAGCCCCAGCTGGCCTAGAACTCACTATGTGGACCAGGCTGGCCTTGAACTCACAAGAGATCCTCCTGCCTCTGCCTCCCAAGTGTTGGGATTAAAGGCATGTGCCACCACACTTGGATATAGTCACTGTCCTTAAAGCCTGAAAACTGGGGCTGGAGAAATGGCTTAGTGGTTAAGAACACTGGGTGTTCTTGAAGAAAACCCAGGTTTGAATCCCAGCACCTACATGGCAGCTAACAACTGTCCATAACTCCAGTCCCAGGGGATCTGACAGCCTCTTCTGACCTCCATGGGCATTGCACAACATGGATGCACTTACCTACATGCTGGCAATACACACATACACATAAAATTAAAAAAAAAAAAAAAGCCTGAAAACCTAGTCTGACACTTTAAAGGGATCTGGCTCCTCACAGGCATTCCATTTTTTTTTTTAAAACCCCTTCTGTAGTCCAGGCAAGTATTGAAATCTCAGTAATAGGGCTGGAGAGATGGCTCAGCAGTTAAGAGCACTAGCTGCTCTTGCGTAGGACCTGGGTTTGGTTCCTAGCACCCACATGGTAACTAATAACCATCTGTAACTCCAGTTCCAGATCGAGCGCCTTCTTCTGGCTTCTTTGGGCATTTCACAGCATGGGTGTATTCACATACCTGCTGTATGCAAGTGTTCATAAACATAAAACAAAAATAATAAAAATTTTAAAAATTAAAAATTTCTATTACAATCATATGGAGTTGTGGTGGTAGATTGTGGGGTGAGAGGAAGTATAGGGATTTTTGTATGTATGTTACTGGGAATGAGCCCAAGGCCTGGCACATGCTAGGCCAGCCCTCTTCCACTGAACTACATACTACTACATATTTAGCCTCTACTCCCTCCTTTTTTAACTGGCCTGGGAGTGAAGATATCACTGCCACCATGCCTGTCTACCTCCTCCCCACCCTTTTTTTGGGGGGGGTGTCATTTTGAGACAGGGTCTCCCTGTAGCCCCAAGTGTCCTGGAACTCACTATGTAGACCAGGCTGGCCTTGAACTCAGAGACCCACCTGCCTCTGCCTGCTGAGTGCTGGGATTAAAGGTGTGCGCCACCACGCCCGACAAATGTGATGAATTTTTAAAAAGATAACATTTTACCAGAGCTGCTCTGTTTAATTCCTCCTGAACTGGCTATTTGAAATATGTCTTTAGAAAACAGATGAATGAGCCAATTGTGGTGGTGCACACCTTTAATCCCAGCACTTGGGAGGCAGAGGCAGAGGGATCTTGGTGAGTTCAAGGCCAGCCTGATCTACATAGTGAGTTCCAGGCCAGCTGGGGCTACAGGGAGACCCTGTCTCAAAAAGACTGAAAAAAAATAGAGGAAAAAAGAAAAGAAAAAGAAAACAGGTGAATGTCTCGTTGAGACCTAGGTTCAGTTCCTAATTTTCCATGATTTCTTGGTCACACCTTGGGGCTGCTGCCACCTGACTGAACTCCAAACAGGAATCCTTGGGAAGAACAGTACCAGCTTGTTTGACTGTGTTCCATAGTCTGGTTGGGGATGCCTTGCAGTATTTACTGGTGATGGTTTTAATTTATTAATAGAAATAATATCTTAATAGCAATTCGGGATTCTGGAATTTGAATGTCCTGATATTAGAGCATCTTGCTGCTGGGCATCCAGGTGTGTCTTTCTTAATGGGATGAAGAGTGTTGCAGTGAACACACGAGCCTACAGGTGGTCATCTTTAGCTGTGCTCAAGTGGGAATTGATCATATGCAGTTACATGTTATATATACAGACATGTTAACATGTAGGCTCAGTGGCTTGCAGTTTATCATTGGGAAACCTAACCAGGACTCAGACAGATGCTTGGCAGTTCAGCTTGGGATGTGTTTTGTGTACATGTGTACTTAGAGTCAAATGTGTCTTTTTTTAATATTTTATTATTATTTTTATTTTTATGTGTATGAGCGTATTGCCTGCATGTATGTGAGTGCACTCGTGTCGTACAATGCCGAAGAGGTCAGAAGAGGGCTTCGGATTTCCCTGGAACTGGGGTTAAGGATGGTTCATAGCTGCCATGCGGGTGCTGGGAATTGAACCCAGGTCCTCTGCAAGAGCAGTCAGTGCTCTTAACTGTTGAGCCATCTCTCCAGCCCCCCGTCAAATGTGTCTTAAGAGAGATTTTGTTTATAATTTATCTTGAGCACATGGAATGACTTGCTTCAGCTCTTCAGGAAATATTTGACAGGCTGCCCCTGCTGGAAATCTCTGCTTAGTAATTACTGAGGAGGACTTCCCCTATCACCACACATGTGGAATGATTGGAGTTTGTCCATTGAATTGCATATTTTGGTTCATACAGGGTTGCTATGGAAATTGTAAATAATAGTACCTTCTAGAGCAAGGGCAGCATGAGGTTTTCCCTTTATTTTGGTTTACTGGTTCTTGAAATTCATTATTTTTGGCTTAGTACTACTGTCCTAAATATTTATCTTGTGCTGGGAATTGAACCCAGGGCCTCAAGAATGCTACGCAAACACCTATCTCTGAGCCACATGCCCAGCGCTGTAAACCCATTATTTTAAAACATGAATGTTTCTCAGAGAGCAAACAGGGTGTGGTAAAGTGAGTATCCAGTTAGTCTTGAAATGGTCTGGGCTTACTGTACAACAAGAAGGGGCTCAGGACCCACCCCAGGAGAGTAGGCACTTCTAGATGGGAAGATGTTAGCTGTCCTCAATCCATCCTTGACACTCCTGCTACACCCTTTCCTGGGTGGTGACTCCTCAACCCTGTAGGGCTTTTGGGCCCAGGGTCCATCTCCTTGCTTCATCCAGCCCTCCTCTCTACCTGCCCTTTTTTCTGGTGGGCACACCCCTTTCTCAGCACTGGCCATGATTGGTCACCCCAGTTCCTATAGGAACTGATCTCTCCCTTGTGGACTGGCTATAGGGGCTACCCAGCTAGTTAGCTAGTAGCAGATCCCCCTCCCATTTCCCCTAAGCCAAATATATTGTGGGTTGTAGGGTCATATTCCCACCTGCGTACACCCAGCACAGGTGTTCCTGGGGCTGCAAGCAAAATACCTTTCTGTGTGTGTGTGTGTGTGTGTGTGTGTGTGTGTGTGTGTATGTGTGTG
>NW_008358090.1:1039951-1044984 GCF_000622305.1 Nannospalax galili | reverse complement strand
GCTGTCCTGGAACTCACTATGTAGACCAGGCTGGCCTTGAACTCACAAAGGATTAAAGGTGTGAACCACCATGTCCGGCTAATTTTTAAAAATATTTTATTATTTTTATGTGTATGAGTGTATTGTCTGCCTGTAGGTGAGTGCACCCGTGTTGTGCAATGCCCGTGAGGACAGAAGAGGCCATCGGATCCCCTGGAACTGGAGTTACAGACAGTTGTTAGCTCCATGTGGGTGCTGGGATTCGAACCCGGGTCTTCTGCAAGAACAACCAGTGTTCTTACCCCCTGAGCCATCTCTCCAGCCAGATATTTATTAATTTTTAAAAATTACTATTATTATTATTATTTTTTTGGTTTTTTTGAGACAGGGTCTCCCTGTAGCCCCAGCAGTCCTGGAACTCACTATGTGGACCAGGCTGGCCTTGAACTCACAGAAATTCGCCTGCCTCTGCCTCCCGAGTGCTGGGACAACAGGCGTGTGCCACCATGCCTGGCTCTTTTTCTCTTTTTGAGGCAGGGTCTCCCCGTATCCCCAGCTGGCCTGGAACTCACTATGTTGACTGGGCTGGCCTTGAAGTCAGAGAGATCCTCCTGCCTCTGTCTCCTAAGTGCTGGGATTAAAGATGTGCACCACCATGCCTAGGTAGAAAATATATATATATTTTTTTAAAAAGAATTGTATTAGCAGAGACCAGCCTAGTCTACATAGTGAGTTTCAGGCCAGCCAGGGCTACTTAGTGTGACCTGTCTCAAAAATTTTTTATTTAGGGCCAAGGAGATAGCTCAACAGGTAAAGAAAGGCATCTGCCACCAAACCTGACAAGCTGACCACCTGAATTCCCCTAGGACCTACATAATGAAGGGAGAGAACTGACCCTGCAAGTTGTCTTCCTACACACACACACACACACACACACACACACACACACAAATTGTATTTATTAAAAATAACTTGGGCTGGAGAGATGGCTCAGAGGTTAAGAACACTGACTGGTCTTGCAGAGGACCTGGGTTCAATTCCTAGTATGTAAATGGCAACAAACAGCTGTCTATAACTCCAGTTCTAGGGGATCCAGTGTCCTCTTCTGACCTCCACAAGCACTGCGTGACATGGGTGCACTTACCTACATGCAGGCAATACACTCATAGGAATAAAATAAAAATAATAATAAAGAAAAAGAAAAACAATGTTTTATTAAAAAAAAAAATCATTCGAAGAGGCTAGAGAGATGGCTCTTTAGCAGTTAAGAGCATTTGCTGCTCTTGCAGAGAATCAGGGTTCAGTTCCCAGCACCCACATGGTGGCTTGTAAAGGTCTATGACTCCAGTTCCAGGGGATCTGGTGCCCTTTTCTGAACTCCTTGGGCACCACGCACACATGTTGTCTACGTACGTACATGTAGGCCAATGCTCATACACATAAAATGAAAATAAATGAATCTTTAAAAATAATTAGGCAGGGGCTGGAGAGATGGCTTAGAGGTTAAGAACACTGGTTTTTCTTGCAGAAGACCGAGGTTCAAATCCCAGCACCCACATGGCAACTAACTGTCCGTAGTAACTCCAGTTCCAGGGGATCCGACAGCCTCTTTGTCTTCCTTGGATATTGCATGACATGGGTGCACTTACCTACGTGTAGGCAATACACGCATACACATAAAATAAAAATAAAAAAAATTAAAAATAATAATTAGGCAAATGCCAGGCATAGGGACATATACATCTGTAATTTTGACACTTGGGAAGTAGAAATAGGAGAATCTAGAGTTCAAGGCTAGCATGGGATACTTAGCAAGTTTGAGGCCAGCCTGAGATACATAAGACTGTCTCAAAAAAACCAAACTAGCAAGGCATAGTGGTGCATGCTTTTAATCCCAGCACTTGCAAGGCAGAGGCAGGAGGATCTCTGTGAGTTCAAGGCCAGGCTGGTCTACATAGTGAGTTCCAGACCAGCTGGGGCTGCAGGGAGACCCTGTTTCAAAAAGACCAAAAAACAAACAAACAGATTTAAAAAAAGAAAAAAAAAAAAAAAAAAGCCCCAAACTAGGCAGGAGTCTGATTTCATGAGTTTTTTTTTTTTTTTTACTATTTTTATTTTATGTATATGTGTGTATTGCCTGCATGTAGGTAAGTGCACTCATGTCATGCAGTGCCAGAGGAGGTCAGAAGAGGCTGTTAGATCCCCTGGGACTGGAGTTATAGACAGTTGTTAGCTGCCATATGGGTGCTGGGATTTGAACTTGGATCTTCTGCAAGAACCAACCAGTGTTCTTAACCACTGAGCCATCTCTCCAGCCCCATGATTTCATGAGTTTTTGTATAACAATGATAATAAGGGTAATTGTGTAGTGTTAAAGTATGGAAAGGTTGTCTACCCCAAAGTGTGCTACTTTGGTGTGCAAATTATTTTGAGATGAAGGCAGACCAAAAATAAAAAAGCCATGGAGGATGATTTTCATGGAAATCGGTGATTTTTTCTTTCTTTTTTTTTTTTGCTATGTATATTGGATTTGGTCTGAGTGCTTTGTGTTGGGTTGTAGGGCCAAGTTGCTCATTCAGATATGTCATCCTTCTGGTCAGACCTTGATACGCAGCAGAAATGTAAAAGCTACTTTTTCAGGTGCTAATTGGAGGAGGGTGGAGCTCAGTGTAAGCTCCAAGTCCACAAGAACTAGTTAGAGTATATTCACCCCTCTGCTTTCCAGATGCCCCTACCTGCATCGAACAACTGGGGACACAGAGCGCAAGTACCACCTGCGCTACTACAAGACAGGCACATGTATCCATGAGACAGATGCACGGGGCCACTGCGTGAAAAATGGGCTACACTGTGCCTTTGCGCATGGCCCCCTGGACCTGCGGCCACCTGTGTGTGACATCAGGTGAGTGAGGTGCCTACTGGGGACCAGTCTACCTCTTTGCTGCTTCTGGCATTGCTGTTTCAAAACATCTCTTTTTGAGCCCCAGTTTTATTTTTTGGTTTTGGAGGTAAGGTCTCCTATGTATTCTATGCTGGCCTCAAACTCTCCATCCTCTTGTTACTGCCTCCTGAGTGCTGGGATTGCAGGTGTTTACCACCACATCCAATTTATGTGGTGCAGTGGATCAAACCCAGGGTTTTGGGTATGTTATGCAAGCACTCCACCAACTGAGCTCTATCCCTAGCTTCCCCTCATCTGTTCTGAGTCTTTCCCTCTTTATGTACTGTGAGCCACTCAGGAGGACAGAGGTGTGATGCTCCTGTCTAGACAAATGGTCATGAAGTATGTCCAGCTGCTGTAGAAAGCAGATCCTTCCTGAATAGAGTATGATGACTCATGCCTGTAATATCCCTTGGGAGATTGAAGCAGGCAGATTGCCATGAATGCAAGGCCAGTCTGGGATGCATAGTGACATGCTAAGTACCAGACTAGTCTGTGCTTACAGCAGAGTGAGACCCTGTATCAAAAAAGCAGACCTGTTCTAACCAAACCAGCCCTGAAGTTGCAATTTGATATAGAAATGTTGTTCCAAGACTGCTGCTGTGCCTGATACCACTGAAACCTGGCCCTAAACCTCCAGGCTGCATTCATGAAGTGAGGAACCAAGTGACTCTGGAGCCATAGATTCTGCTGGCTTCCTCTCACCTTCAAGGCTGGGGTCTTCAGGACTGTTAATGATGTGCTGTTGGTTGTAGGGAGCTGCAGGCTCAGGAAGCCTTGCAGAATGGCCAACTTGGCAGTGGGGACGGCATTCCTGATCTGCAGCCTGGGGTCTTGGCCAGCCAGGCCATGATCGAGAAGATCCTGGGTGAGGACCCTCGGTGGCAAGGTAAGCCCAGGGCTACTGAGAGACCCAGTGGGGAGAGCTGTGACCATTCACTTGGTGCCTGCTCAGTTCATTTGTTCCTTTTTTTTTTTTAAAAATATTTTATGCATTATTTTTATTTTATGTGTATGAGTGTATTGCCTGCCTGTATGTGAGTTCACCCATGTTGTGCAATGCCATGGAGGTCAGAAGAGGGCTTCAAATTCCTCTGGAACTGCAGTTAAAGGACGGTTCATAGCCACCATGTGGGTATTGGGAACTGAACCCAAGTCCTCTGCAAGAGCAGTCAGTGCTCTTAACTGCTGAACCATCTCTCCAGCCCTGTTCTTCTTTTTTTAATTGAATTTTTGCAAATTTCATACAATATATTTTGATTGAATTTTGATCCCCTCCCCCATCTGAATCCCCCCATCATCCCCCCCAATTTCATGTTCTCTTGTTATATATATAAAGAGAGGCCTATGGAGTCCAACTTGTGTCCTCAAATGCCCTTTGATGTTCATTTGGTCTTAATGTGATCTTTAGTGGGATCAGTCCAGTACTAACCTTCAGCCACTTAGGAAGCAGGTGACCAAGTAGGTTTTGAACCCAGCTATCTGACTTCAGACTACACTGGTCTGTCATACCAACTGGCATCTTTGTGGGTGGTGTTGGTTGGCTGGGCGGGGGTATGTGTATTGTTCAGTCCCCACAGTGACTCCCAGTCAGCCTGTTCTAGCACAATGCTGGCTGGTATCAGTAGCTACCAGCCTTATTAATGTTGGTTCTACTTCGACTCAACTTGGGCCTTTCCGTGTATGGAGTTCAGATCAGATGTTTTGTCTGTTCTTGGATTTGACTCTTGTTGCTGTGGCACCCATGTTGTTGGCAGGTTCCATGCATGGATAGTTGGAAACAGCAGAAGAGTCTTGTTTTGTGGTAAAATACACATAAAATTTATCATTTTTAGGATCTGGCGAGATGACTCAGTGAGTAAAGTGCTTGTTGCACAAGCATGAAGACCTGAGTTCAGATCTCCATCACACGTGTGAAAAGTCAGGCATGGCAGTGCAAGCCTGTATCCCAGTGTTAGGGAGATAAGAGAGAGGACGATCCTAGAGGCTTGATAGCCAGCCGCCTAACCAATTGATAAGCTCCAAGTCCTAAGAGACCCTGTCAGAAAATAGAGTGAGATTGATAGAAGACACTTGATGTCAACTCTAGTCCCCATATGTGCACACAAGAAAG
>NW_008358090.1:1038043-1039001 GCF_000622305.1 Nannospalax galili | reverse complement strand
TTCTTAAGGTCATTTGAGGATCTGTTCCTCAGGGGTCACACGGGCTTGGGAAAAGCCCCTGGCTCCTTCTTTTACCAGTTCCACCTATGTGAAGATAAGTCAAAGGTCCTGCTCGACCATGGTTGGCTTCGCTTGGAAGCATGGAGGAAGTGATTCCTCTGTGTTGACCCTCCTCTTTGTAGACTGGACACTGGTTCAAGTCCATCTGGTGGGGTCTCCTTGGCCTCCTTGATCAAGAGGATAGGTGACCCACCACAATTACAGGACATTTCGAGAAATGCTCATAGTCCCCTGGAACTAGTCGACCTGGGAGGGCAAGGAGCAAAAACTGTCCTTTATGTCCCTCTGACCAAATTAGTATAGGCCTAAAAGTATTGTCTGTTAAACATCCAAGAAGGTTAGTTCCACTGTCTGGTACTTTAATTACTGTGTGTCATGTAGATAAATCTTGGGCAAAGACCAGTTGTTCTCAGATAAACCTTACCTAGACATATATTTCTTGATCTGCTATGTATAATTTGTCAGTAGGTTGTAGGAGTAATATAGTTTCCTCTGGTTTTCAAAACTAGCTAGGCATTATTTATCTCTCGCATTGTCTCACCCCTCCACCATAGTTTTCCCACTTAGGTGCCCCCTTTCCCCCCTTTTTCCCCTAATAATATCCTTCTCCTACGGTCCTACCTCTCTTGAGCTCCTTCTTTTCCCTTATCCCCTAGGTTCCTTGTATACCCTTCCCTCTCCCATCCCTTAAACTAACCCAATTTTTATCCATATCTCCCTTATTAAGGCCTGTTTCCTACTGTTCTTCTCTTTCAGGTTCTTTCTTTTCCTTTACCTCCCTGTTTCCTTTCCATTATCCTGGTTCCTGTAGTTATGTCTGGATACATACTCACTTATCAGGGTTTGGTTCTAGGATCCACATATGAGGGAGAACATAGATCAATTCTTTTTCTGAGTC
>NW_008358090.1:1036420-1037134 GCF_000622305.1 Nannospalax galili | reverse complement strand
CATTCATCTACAGGGGGCGATCCAGTTTTGCCAGCACTATTTGTTGAACATGCTGTCTTTCCTCCAGTGAATGTTCTTGGGCCCTTTGTCAAATATCAGATGGCTGAAATCTGTTTACTCATATTTGGGTCTTCAATTTTGTTCCATTGATCTATGGTCTATTTTTGTACCAGTATCATGTTGTTTTTATGACTATAGCTCTGTAATACAGCTTAAAATCTGGTATAGTAATCCCCCCGGCATTGCTCTTAGTGCTCAGAGTTGTTTTGGCTGTCCGATGTCTTTTGTGTTTCCATATGAATCTGGGGATTTTGATTGGCATTGCATTGAATTTATAATTGACTTTTGGTAGAATGGTCATTTTTACAATATTCTTTCAATCCATGAGCATGGGAGGTCCTTCCATCTTATGATGGCTTCCTCAATCTCTTTCTTTAATGATTTAAAATTTTCATTGTATAGCTCTTTAATGTCTTTGGTCAGGTTTATTCTGAGATATTTTATTTTTTTGCAGCTATTGTGACCAGGAGTGTTTCCATGTGCTCTTTCTCTGATTGCTTGTTATTGGTATATAGAAAGGCTAAAAACTTTTGTAGGTTAATTTTGTAACCTGCCACTTTACTGAACGTGTTAATAATTTCTAGGAGTTTTCTGGTGGAATTTTTGGCGTCTCTTAGATATAATATATCATCTGCAAAAGGGATAATTTGATCT
>NW_008358090.1:1034201-1036277 GCF_000622305.1 Nannospalax galili | reverse complement strand
TTTTTCTCCATTTAGAATGATGTTGGCTGTGGGTTTGTTATATATGGCTTTAATTATGTTGAGGTATGGTCCTTCCAGTCCAATTCTCTCTAGGACTTTGAACATAATGAATGTTGAGTTTTGTCAAAGGCCTTCTCTGCATCTATTGAGATGACCATGTGGTTCTTGTCTTTGAGCCCATTTATATGATTTATGATGTTTATTGACTTATGTATATTGAACCATTCCTGCATCTCTGGGATAAAGCTGACTTGATCATGGTTGATGATCCTTTTTTTTGGGGGGGGGGTCTTTTTTTTTTTTTGAGACAGGGTCTCCTTGTAGCCCCAGCTGTCCTGGAACTCGCTATGTAGACTAGGCTGGCCTCAAACTCACAAAGATCCACTTGCTCTGCCTCCCAAGTGCTGGGATTAAAGGCGTGCACCACCATCCCTGGCCAGTCATGAGCAAAATCTGTCCTTAATGTCCCTCTGACCAAATTATTATAGGCCTCAAAGTATGTCATTTATGTTCATTTAGGATATGGGTCTTCAGTTTTCTTTTTTGGTTGTATCTTTACCTGGCTTTGGTATTAGAGTGATGCTGGCTTCATAGAAGGAATTTGGAAGGTCTCCCTCCATTTTTATCTTTTTGAATAAATTAAGTAGTATTGGATGTAGATCTTCTTTAAATGTCTGGTAGAATTCTGCTGTAAATCCATCTGGTCCTGGGCCTTTTTTAGTCGGGAGGTTTTGTCTTACTGTTTGAATTTCGTTTTGTGTTATGGGTCTGTTTAAGCTGTTAATCTCTTTTTGGTTTAGTTTTGGTGGTTTCCATGCCTTTAGATATCCATCCATTTCTCTTAGGTTTTCAAATTTAGTAGCATATAGGTTTTTAAAGTATTCCCTTATAATGTTCTGTATCTTTCTGGTGTCTGTTGTGATGTTTCCCCTTTCATCTCTGATTTTGTTGATTTGGAGGTGCTCTTTTTCTTTTCTTTTGGTTAGCTGGGCTAGTGGTCTCTCAATCTTGTTTGTCTTTTCAAAGAACCAGCTCTTGGATTCGTTGATTCTTTGTATTGTTTTCTTTGTTTCAATTTCATTAATTTCTGCCCTGATTTTTGTTATTTCTTCTTGTCTGATGGGTTTGAGTTTCATTTGCTGTTGCTTTTCAAGTGCATTGAGTTGCATCGTTAAGTCATTTATTTGTGTTCTTTCCAATTTTTTTGATGTAGGCACTTAGAGCTATAAACTTGCCTCTAAGGACAGCTTTCAGCATTTTGTTGTGTTGTATTGTCCTTTTCATTTACTTCCAGGAATACTTTTCTTTCTTAATTTCTCTTTTGACCCATTCATCATTTAGAAGTGTGTTGTTTAATCTCCACGTGTTCATGTGGTGATTAGGGCTTCTTCTGGTATTGACTGTAAGCTTTTTTGCATTGTGGTCTGATAGAATGCATGGAATTATTTCAATCTTTTTGTATTTGCTGAGCTTTGTTTTGTGCCCCAGTATATGGTCGATTTTGGAGAAAGTTCCATGGGGTGCTGAGTAGAAAGTATGTCCTTTGGTGTTTGGGTGGAATACTCGGTAAATATCTGTTAAGTCCATTTGATATATGGTTTTGTTTAATTCAGATGATTCTCTGTTAAGTCTCTGGCCTGTTGACCTATCTAATGGAGATAGTGGGGTATTGAAGTCCCCTACTATTAATGAGTTGGGGTTAATCTGGGTCTTAAAACCCTGTAGTACTGTTTGTAGTATTGTTTTTATGAAGTTGGGTGCACCAGTTTGTTGAATATATGTTTGTGATTGTAATATCTTCTTGATTCATTGTTCACTTGATCAGAATGAAGTGGCCCTCTTTATCTCTTCTGATTAGTTTTAGTTTAAAGTCTATTTTGTCAGATATTAGAGTTGCTACACCTCCTTTTTTCTTAGTACCATTCGCTTGGTATATTTTTTTCCATCCTTTCACTTTAAGATTGTGTCTGTTCTTGAAAGTGAGATGGGTTTCTTTCAGACAACAAAAAGATGGGTTTTGTTTCTTATTCCACTCAACTAGTCTGTGTCTTTTGAAAGAGGAGTTAGGCCATTGAT
>NW_008358090.1:932748-1032826 GCF_000622305.1 Nannospalax galili | reverse complement strand
GTCTTCAGGAGTTCCCACAGAGGCCCAAGTCAGATGAGGATCAGATGCTCTCAGGCTTTCTCTTAAGGTCTGGATCCCTCCAGGAAAGATTTTGGCCTGAGGAATTTGGGGATTGGACTGGCCTGGGAGCCGGGCCCAGGAAAAATGTTGGTCTAGAGTAGCTGGTGTCCTTGCCACCCAGAGATGCAAAGGAAGATGGGGGCAGAAAGCGGCCTCAAGGGCTCCTGGGGACTGCACTGAGGAGCGGAGTTGGTCTGGATGCAAAGGACCAGGAAGAGGAAAGGTCAGCTTGTATTCACAATGATATAATCACCAGTATCTGTATAGTTCTAGAATATTCCCTTCACCTCAAAAGGGAACTCCACACTCATAGGTAGGAGTGTGTGTTATCTTTCCTTCCTTCTCAGTGTACCATATGAGCAGTGAAATTTTAAGAAAAATACATTGTCAGAATATGTCCCCTCCGTCTTGCTTTGCTCAGGGCTTTCTGGTACATAAGCAGTACTTCAAATTGCAGGTATTCCAGCTGTGGATTCTCTTCTTACATTGTCTCTTTCACTGGGTAAAGTGAAATGAGCTGGGGATAAATTAAGAAACATGACTGTGGAGCTATTTCTAACTCCTACCTCTACCTCTTACTGTGGTTCCCCCACTATGTTGGCTGGCACCCCTATGATTCACACTGGGTTCCTTACCCCAAAGTGCTGACAAGTTGTGGCCTCTGGTCATGTCAAAGGTGTTGGGGAAGGAATACCTGCCTGCCCAGCCTCTCCCTGTTCAAGAGAGAGAGATGTGCATCAGTCTGTCCCTAGTTCAGAGATAATATGAGGTGTTCAGCTGGGGGATGGTGTTAGCTTCATGTTTGGTTTCTTCTGTTCTTGTCATTTTCCTGTTCCACTCATCAGTCTCCATGTTGGGAGGATCTGCCCTCCACCTCCCAAGTGGGCATCTAGTCCAGTGCCACAGGTGGAAGATGATGGTCCCCATGTTACTGTAGGGTGAACTTGACACACCAGGACTCCAGCTCAGCCGGAAAGAACGAATGAAAAGGGGGTGATCTTAAGGATCTTCACTCATGTTCTTTTAAATGACTGTTGACTTTGTTCTTTGTTTTGTTTTTAGTTAAAATTCATGTGACATAATCCCAGCACTCGGGAGGCAGAAACAGGTGGATCCTCTGTGAGTTCAAGGCCAGCCTGTTCTACAGAGTGAGTTCTAGGCAGCTGGAGCTACAAGGAGACTCTGTCTCAAAAAGACCAAAAAAAAAAAAAAAAAAAAAAATTCCATGTGACATAAAGTTGACCTTTTTTTTCCCTTTCTTTTCCTTTCTTCTTTTTGAGACAGGGTCTCCCTTGTAGCCCCAGCTGGCCTGAACTCACTATGTAGAGTTGTTTGTATGGCTGCCTCCTGAGTGCTAGAATTAAAGGCATGTAAAAGACAAGTATATTTCATTTTTTTCCTTTTTTTTTGTCTTTCTGAAGCAGGGTCTCCCTGTAGCCCCAGCTATCCTGGAACTCACTATGTAGAGCAGGCTGGCCTTGAATTCAGAGAGATCCGCCTGCCTCTGCCTCCCAAGTGCTGGGACTACAGATGTGTGCCACCACGCCTGCCTTCTTTGTCTTTTTGAGACAGGGTCTTCTTGTAGCCACAGCTGACCTGGAACACTCTACATAGTAGACCAGGCTAGCCTTGAACTCAGGAAGATCTGCCTGTCTCTGCATTCCAAGTGCTGGAATTAAAGGCATGTGCCACTACGCCTGGTGAGGTTGACCTTTTTTTTTTTTTTTTTAATTTGAGACAGTGTCTCCCTGCAGCCCCAGCTGTCCTGGAACTCACTATGTAGACCAGGCTAGCCTTGAACTCACAGAGATCCTCCTGCCTCTACCTCCTGAGTGCTGGGGTTAAAGGTGTGCGCCACCACGCCCAGCCAATACTGGAGTTAAGGATGGTTGGTAGCTACCATGTGGGTGCTGAGAATCAAACCTGGGTCCTCTGCAAGAGCAGTCAGTGCTCTTAACTGCTGAGCCATCTTTCTATCCTGGGGGTTGACCATTTTTAAACTAGTTGTAGTGGTACACTCTTGTAATCCCAGCACTGAGGAGGCTGAAGCAGGAGGATCATGAACTTGATCCTATCCTGGACTAATAACAAGACAGTTTCAAAGAGTTAACTGTAGCTATTGAGCTGGGTGTGGTGGTATACCTGTAATTTTATTTAGGAGACTGAGGCAGAACTAATAAGTTCAGAAAGTCTAGTCCAATCTGGGCTACAGAGCCTCAGGAATTTAGTGAGACCCTGGTTCAAAATAGAAAGTAAAAGACACACACACATGCACACAAATCTGAGCATTGCATGGTAGAGCACTTGCCTAGCATATGCAGGGTTCAATCACCTGTGTACACACACACACACACACACACACACACACACACACACACACATCTGAGCAGCACATTTTAGTCTGACACCTAAAATCCTAGCACTGGGGAAGTGATGCAGAAGGATTAAGTTTGAAGATAGCCTGGAATACGTACCCTGTTTTTTAAAAAGTTGGTTATACTGGTTGTGGTAGAGCACACCTTTAGTCCCAGCACTTGGGAAGCAGAGGCAGGATCTCTGTGGGATTGAGGCCAGCCTGATCTACAATAGGGAGTTCCAGACTAGCTGGGGTTACCAGGAGACCTGTCTTAAAAAGTAATAAAGAGATGTAGTTTATTAAGAAAGATGACACTCAACAAGAATGCAAGTGGTCTAATGAACTGGGGAAAGGCACGAGTCAAAAAGCTGTTTTTTTAAAAAAAATTTCATTATTTTTATTTTATATGTATGCATGTATTTTCTGCATGTAGTAGGTAAGCGCACCCATGTCGTGCAATGCCCATGGAGGTCAGAAGAGGCTGTCGGATCCTCTGGGACTAGAGTTATGGACAGTTGTTAGCTGTCATGTGGGTGCTGGGATTTGAACCCAGGTCTTCTGCAAGAACAACCAGTGTTCTTAACCACTGAGCCATCTCTCCAGCCTCAAAGCTGGCCTTTTTTCTTATGTGTATGTGTGTGTGTGATGTGCATGTGTGTATATATATGCATGTTTTTGTGTTTGTGGGTGAGTGTGCATGCATGTGCGATTATGTAGAAACCTGAGGTTGACATCAGAAGCCATCATTGATCACTGTCCCCCATATTCTTTGAGGCAGGGTCTCTCAATTGTACCCAGAACTCACTGTTTCTGCCTGGCATTTATGTAGGTTCTGGGGACCTAAACTCTGGTCCTCATGCTTGCATGGCAAGCACTTAAACCATTGAGCCATCTACCCAGCTCCTCAGTGATTTTTTTTTTCTGGTCTTTTTGAGACAGGTTCTCCCTGTAGCCCCAGCTGGCCTGGAGCTAGCTATGTAGACCAGGCTGACCTTGAACTCACAGAGATACATCTGCCTCTGCCTCCTAAGTGCTGGGATTAAAGGCGTGAGCCACTATGCCCAGCTATCAGTGATTTTTTTTTTTTTTTTTTTTTTTTTTTTTAGACAGGGCCTCCTTGTAGCCCCAGCTGTCCTGGAACTCACCATGTAGACCAGGCTGGCCTTGAACTCACAAAGATCCACCAGCCTCTGCCTCCCAAGTGCTAGGATCAAAGGTGTGCGCCACCATGCCCAGTCATTAAAAAAATACTTTAAAAAAAGTTTTTATGTGTATGTGTGTATTGCCTACATGTGTGTAAGTGCGCCGGTGCCATGCAGTGCCAGCAGAGTTTGAAGAGGCCATTGGATTCCCCTGGAACTGGAATTATGGATAGTTGTTAGCCACCATGTGGGTGCTGGGAATTGAACCTGGGTCTTCTGCAAGAGCAACTGGTGCTCTTAACTAATGAGCCATCTCTGCAGGCCCTCATCAGTTATTTGTTTGTTTGTTTATTTATTTACTTATTTATTTATGTCTTTTTGAGACAGGGTCTCCCTGTAGCCACAGCTGTCCTAGGAACTGGATATGGAGACCAGGATGGCCTCCATCTCACAGAGATCTGCCCGCCTCTACCTCCCAAGTGTTGGGATTAAAGGTGTATGCTCCACACGTGGCTCCTCATTAGTGATTTTGGGGGGGCGCGGGGGGTCTTTTTGAGATAGGGTTTCTCTACAGCTCCAGCTGGCCTGGAACTCACTATGTAGACCAGGCTTGCCTTGAACACACAGAGGTCCACCTGCCTCTGCCTCCTGAGTGCTAGGATTACAGGTGTGTGCCACCATGCCTGGCATACCAGTGATTTTTAGTACAGCCACACACTTGTATGACCATCAACCTCACTATAGTTGGAACTGTTTTTCTTTTTGAGACAGGATCTCATGTTGCCTAGGCTGGCCCTAAACTTGCTGTGTAACCAAGAATAGTCTTGAGCTTTTGATGCTCCTGCCTACACCTCTTGAGTGATGGGATTAGAGGCATGTACCATCATGCCTGGTTTTATGTGGTGCTGGTGATCAAACACAGATTTGCACATACTAAGTAAGCTCTCTAGTATATTTCCAGTAGACTTTCTCCACATTTGAGTGTTTTTTCATTCCCTAAAGAGTCCCATCTGGTTAGCAGGATTTTTCTGGCCTCCTGTGACCCTGTCACAGGATTTTCCTGTTCTGCACATCTCCTGTATGTGGGTCACACTTATGACCTTGTACCTGGCATCTCCTTCTGTATGTAATGTCTTTGGGGTGGTCCACATTGCAGTAGGTCTGTCTGTCCTTGTGGCTGGACCCTGTTTACTTATCTGCTGTGTTGTGAATGGACGTGTGGCTGTCTGGCTTTTTGGCTGTTGCGCCTAGCATTGCTGTGAGCTCTCAAGGCATTCCTTGTGTCTGTTTTACAGACACTAACTTCGTATTGGGCAGCTATAAGACTGAGCAGTGTCCGAAGCCACCACGCCTATGCCGCCAAGGCTACGCCTGTCCACACTATCACAACAGCCGAGACCGCCGGCGGAACCCCAGGAGGTTCCAGTACAGGTGAGCCCAGGGACCATAGGCAGGACCCTGAGCCACTTCCAGGTGTCCCACCCCATCAGGAATCCCCTCTGACTCGACATTTCTATCTTTATTGCAGCCATTGGCTTGACCACTCTGTGGCTCCTGTACCTCCCTCTACCTAACAGATGCAGGGTAATAAGGCTTCTTCTCCACATTCTTCCTATGAGTCTCTTGCGCCCCATGCCAGGGGAGGGGGAGCATTTTCTAAGCTTGTTGTCTCAGAGCTGCCCACTATTAGGATTCCTCCATTGAGGGATCCCTGCTCAGAACTGTCACCTGGCAGGCAAGGAAAATGTCTTAATGGGTTGACCTTACTAGAGGCAAAGTGAAGGCCTGGACATCTGTCACAGGGATAAGTGAGGACAGAGATGAGGCCCAGGCCTCTCTGCACTAATGCCCGGTGGCTCCTGAATGACCCCTCTTGCAGCTCTCTTGTCAGGCAGTAAGGACCACAGCTGGGAACTCCCCACCGGCCAGATTGACTGCGACCTGTGTGTGCTTCCACTGGCACCTCTGGTAACTACTGTCTCTGGAATGTAAGGATTGTGCCCAGCACATGGCACCTTTGGCTTCACTGAGATGTAAGGTGCTAGGGTGATGGTAGAGCGCTGGGTCCAGAAGACTTAGTGTCTCATGGGATGCCAAACTTGCTCTTTTGACTATCACCTGCCTCTGGACTGGGGTCCCACTAGACTGTTGGTTTCACCTCTTCCAAAGCCACCCTTAGCTGCCCCTTCCAGCTCCTCCTTGGACTTACAGTCTGTACTCAGAGTAGCCCAGGGTCTGAGTCCCCTGGCTTCCTCCTTCCAGCCCATACCTTTTCTTTACAGAGGGCTATTTTCTCCTCTTTGTAATAATTACAAGTCCCCTTGAGGGTCCTTCTGACCAACAAAGATGGTTGGTTGGTTTGTTACTAAATTGTTCTCTGAGGAGCTTCAGGATCAAGAGACCTGAGTAGAAAACTAAAAATAATTAGTGTCTTTGTTGTCACCACTGCCTACCCTGAGAGAATTAATGGATGTCCTCATGAAAAGGATGAATAATTGAGTAAAGAAAACATAGTCAACTGCAGGGACACTGCCTTCTGCCTCCTGTGCTGGGAGCCAGATTCTGCCAGTATCAGTGTTTTCTGACACTGTTCCTGGGGAGATGTGAAAAAAACCTATACTAAATCCAGATAGGGAATCAATGACAGACCAAAGTCTAGTTGGTGGATCAGTGAATTTATTGGGGTTACTTACAAGAACAGAAATGCCTCAAAGACAGCTGCATCACCAAAAGCCTACCACAGCATGGGTAACAGCTCATGAAATTTGGAAACCTGGAGCACACACAACTTGCAGGCAGCTCAACAGGTTGGAGAATGTCTCTTCCAGGCAGCTCAGTTGGTCTGAGCCTCTGTCAGGCAGGCTCTCTGCTTCTTCCAAGTGGCTTAGTTGGTCTGAGAGAGTATCTCAGCAATCCTTACTGCTTATAGATGCTTGTGAAGGGAGGAGCTAGTGTTTCTGGTCAGTTTTAGGACTTCTGAAGCAGTTGTTTACTTCCTGAGTTTAAGGATCTCTCCTGCAGGATGGAATTAAGATTTATTTTCCTTTAGAACATCTTACATCTTTACAAGCTTCCTGCCAAGAGGGAAGATTTTATCTCAGGAAATTGCTGCACAACCTGGTACACTGTTTCTGTCCCCAGGTCCACGCCCTGCCCTAGTGTGAAGCATGGTGATGAATGGGGCGAGCCTTCACGGTGTGACAGTGGGGACAACTGTCAGTACTGCCATTCCCGCACGGAGCAGCAGTTTCATCCTGAGGTAGGCTTTGCCTGAGGTAGGCATTGACCAGGGCCTGGCCAGGATCGTTGGTTGCCCACAAGAGCCTTACTATGTCTGGGATCCTCTCAGAGTACTCACTAGAAGGGCTTACAGAACTCACAAACACTGCTTAGTAGTGATCCATTACACTATGAGATACATTAAAATGGCTGAGGAGGTGGGAGGTAGGATGGGGCACATGAAGTGAGGATGGTACTACTACTTCTCATAACAGATGGGACTACATACAAAGAGTGGGGCTAGCAGGGGAACTCTTCTGAGCCTTGGCAGTGGGGGCAGTCTTTACTGGGATTTGGCCCCCCAGCCCTGGCTGCCCTATTTCTAGGACCTGCTGAGGTCCAGTTGACTCCACGTGGCCCACAGCCCCATCTTGAGTGCTGTGTGAATGAACTGCCTAGGCCCAGGCAACAGACACTTACTAATCAGGATGTTCCAGGGGTTTAGAAGTCATCCCCAGGATGAACAGGGCCTGTCTGTCCTGCGGAATGTTCTGGATAGGTTTGGCCCTAGCCTGACAAGTTCTCTCTTGCTGCTAAGTCACCAAGCAGAGCACACTCAGATTTGGGTTAAAATGAATAAGCAAACTAACTGTCCTTGAGGCCTGGAGTCTGCAGAGAGCTGGGGCAAGGCTGGGGGAACCTGAAGGGCATGGGGCTAAGTCCACTGGTGCAGGGGTACTATTGCCATGTCCTTCTCTGAACAGCTGGGTGGGTGTTGTCATTTTGATACCTGGGCAGATGTCAGTCCCTGGGGTGAAGTTCCTGGATTCAAGGCTTTTCTCTTTTCCAAGTCCCCATAGTGAATGTATTGCCCTTTGTGAAGTAGTGGGCAGTTTAGTCACAAGATAGATGCTTGTATTAATTGAAGAGACATTGCTTGAGCTTCTGCTCTATACCACACAGAGACACCTCTTCCTGGAAGTGTCAACTAGAGGAATGGCTTTGCTTGGAGGTCTGATGAACAGGCTTATCCCTGGCTTACAGTTTGTGCAGAGAGGAGGATATTCAGGACCGAGGGTCAGTGTGCTGATCAGCTTTCCATCATTAGAAAGAAAGTCTACCTTACAGTTTAGGAGGTTCCACCCATAATCAAGTGGTCCTGTTTCTTTGGGCCTGCCCCCTCCAGCACATGCCTCATTGATCTCGGGGCCTCCTACTAGGTCTTGTCTCATAGAGGTTCCACCATCTCTCAGTACTGAGAACCAGGCCTTCAACCCATGGGCCTTTGAGGACACTGCAGATCCATTCTGCAGCTGGTAGTGTCCACCAGTCTTTGATTGCTTGCTTCTCTGTTCTGGGAGACCCTCTCCACTCTTCTCACAGAAACCTAGATTTATCACAGCCTCCATATTTTGTCTTATTTCCTAGATCTACAAATCTACGAAATGCAATGACATGCGCCAAACTGGCTATTGCCCTCGGGGTCCTTTCTGTGCTTTTGCACATATTGAGAGTAAGTAAACAACCTTCACCTTCCCAGGGGACCACCCCAGCCACTATGTGGAGACATGTCACGTTCAGCAGATTGTCACTAGGGGGTTTTGACTCATCCAGAGTCAACTGTGGGGATTGGAAAAGGGGTGGGGGCTTGGTACCTGATCCAGAACTGGCCACACCCAGACATACTGGAATGCCCATTTAGATGATTGGGATGGGGCCAGGGAGAGGGAGAGGGTTACTGTCACATGGACTGGACCTGCCTTGCTCTCTGTACCTGGCACAGGCCAGACTTGCAGAGCTCAGGAGGACCCTTGTCTCAGGCCTGCTAGGCCCCACCTACCTCATAGGGATTCAAATCCTTCTGCCATACATCCTATCCATACTCATCTATACCTTGCGCTGAGCTGCTGTTCTACTGGGGCCAAGTGGCAGTAACTTTATGGAGTCAGTATCTGTCTACTGTAGCTGAGGGAGGCCCCAAAGTCTCTTAAGCAGGCATGGCCAGCTGGGGCCAGAGCCTAGTGGTCGTTGTTGTCATACAGGCCCATAACAGGTTCCCAAGGCCATCCTCCCAGCTCTAAAGTTTGGATTCCAGTGATTATAAGGTAGTTGGTGATCTCAAGCTTCACTTTCTGACTGGGTGGGAAT
Source organism: Nannospalax galili (assembly GCF_000622305.1). Classification (NCBI taxonomy): domain Eukaryota; kingdom Metazoa; phylum Chordata; class Mammalia; order Rodentia; family Spalacidae; genus Nannospalax; species Nannospalax galili. Next base: position 1,023,901 of record NW_008358090.1, on the reverse strand, counting down.
GATAGCTGGTTCCTGTTCACATTTGAGACATTGATTCTCATGTTAAAATTGTTACATATAAGTAGTGCTATCTTGGGTCTTCAGAGCATGGCTCAGTGGTTAAGAGGGCTTGCAGTTTTTTGCAGAGGACCTGAGTTGAGTTCCCAGCACCCATATCAGGCAGCTCACAACCACCTGACACTCTAGCTCCAGGGGATCAATACCTCTGTACTCTGCAGGCACCTCTACTTACAGGCACATATCCATACACAGACACACATGCATACATATAGTTAAAAATAAAAGTATTTTTTAAAAGATTTACTTACTTTTATGTGTATGAGTGTCTTGCCTGAATGTATATATGTATACCATGTGCAAGCCTGGTGTCCACAGAGGGCAAAAGAGGGTGTTAGATACACTGGAATTGGAGTTACAGATAATTGTCTACCTTGTAGGTGCTGGGAACTGAATCCAGTTCCTCTGTAAGAGTAGCAAATGCTCTTAACCGCTGAGCTCTCTCCAGTCCCTAAAAATAAATCTTAAAAATGAATAAATAAAATAAATCTTTAATCCCAGCCCTCAGGAGGCAGAGGCAGGCAGATCTCTGTGAGATTGAGTCCAGCCTGGTCCACATAATGACTTCTAGGCAGGCTGGGACTAGGAGACCCTGTCACTGGTTTAAAACCCTAATACCACCATACAATCACAGCTGAAGTCACAAAAAAAAAAAAAAAAAAAAAAAAAAAAAAATTAAATGGCACTGTTTGGTCTGGCCTGCCATCCATCCCACAGAAGGGAGATGATTATGATATCACCGTGTACTCTCAGCCCTGGCTTCTTGGGGCGTGAAGACCTCATCTTGTGGGCCACATAGTAGCATCTCAATGCCAGCTGTTCCTCTTTCTCTGTAGAGAGCCTGGGAATGGTGACTGACTGGAGCTGCCGCGATCTCAACTCCAATAGTACCTCGACCCACAGCAGCCAACCTGGAAGCGTAAGTAGGCATTACTTGGCATAATAGCACTGTTGGGGACAGAGATGATGTGGCATCTAGGTGGTGTGTTTGAGGACATTCTGCTTGTAGAGTTTTGATTCCAGAATCCTGGCTATGTTCTTGCCTGGGCTTGATCAGGACAAACTCCTAGTCCTGGCTTATGTGGTTTTGCCTTAGCAGGTGCTGGGTACCTTGCCTTCATTGTTACAGAGTCCTCATGGGCACCTTCAGGGTCCTGGGCAGATGAGAGTCATCAGTAAATGGTATCTGGTGTGGCTTCTCTAGCCCATGTCACCCAGCATTCCAGGTTCTGTCTGATGGGTATGATGAGGAAGGACAAATAAGGTTTGCTTCTAGCTCTCTGACTTAGAAATAAAGCATTTCCCCATCCCCACCATGGTCAACCACTAGAGTGGATCTCTGAAGAAGGAATCTCATCATGGGGACAGGATTTTATCCTGTTTTTAAAAAAATAGATTAAAGCTGATGTTTAAGACTGTTTGCATGACATTGAAATGTTCTGAATTTGGGGCTGGAGAGATAATCAGAGGTTGAGTTTTTTCTGCTCTTTCAGAGGCTATGAGTTCATTCTCAGTGTCCGCATGGTGGCTCACAATCTTCTATAACTTCAGCACCAGGGGATTCCATACTCTATTCTAGCCACCAAGGCGACACACATGTGACAAACACTCACACAAGCACACAGATACAAAAAAAAAAAAAAAAAAAATTAAAAAGAACTGTCCCTGAATTTGTTGAGCAGAGTTTCAAGGTACCACTGCACGTTCTTGCCCAGGCCAGTTGGAGCCACTTGTGTTGAGTGGACATTGGACCTTATTGGCAGATCCTGAGTCTCTGAAAGTATCCTGTAGTCTGTAGTCTGGGATTCAGTCACAACTGCTCTGTCTCCCCCTCCATCAGAGGATGGTCCTTTGTGGCTGGCAGGGGCAGGTTCTGAATCTGTCTGTGGTATAGCAGGTGTCCTCTGCCAGTCTCAGCTCAGGGGATGTCCCAGAGTACCCAGGTTAGACTCTGATAATACACTTCCTGTACCTTCTGTGATGATCTTTCCCACTCTGGGGTCAGCAAGATGTCTTGGGGAGGGGGTCCCTCTCCTTGAGCATGAGTGGTCCTGGGTTGAGATGCCTGTCTGGGGTTTCTGTCCCCATTTATAGGAACGGTCAGGAGGCAGCATCTCTTCATTCACTCCTGCTTTGTGCCTCAGCCACTGCCTGGCACTCCATGCTGTTGGGATTGACCGTTTCCCTCCACAGAAATATGTGTAGCTCTCACAAAACCCTTACAGGGCCACTTTGAATGCCTGGACCTGCCTTCCTTCAAGAAAGCACAGCTAGGCCTCTCTTGGTAACACCCACCCTTCTTTGCAGGGTCAGGCCTAGGGTCATTTGGACCAAACAGGAGGCCAGGGTTCCTGACTCCAGCATCCCCACAGCAGCTTTAGGCATGATGTCCCTGAATTTGGCTACTTCATGGGCCTTCCATTAATGTGGTAGAATTTATATGCTAAGGCCCAGCCCTTTTTATTAAATAACTCCATGACCCATGGTACATGTGCAGTGCCCCACAGAACAGTTCTGAGTCAGAGATTGGTGTCCAAATGTGGAGGAGGGACTTTGGGTGCCAGTGGATAGAAGTCATGAAAATACCTTCTTGCCTCACAAGTGTTCAAGGATTCACACTTATTTTTTTGTTTTGTTTTTTTGAAACAGGGTCTCCCTGTACCCCCAGCTGGCCTGGAACTCACTATGTAGACTAGGCTGGCCATGAACTCACAGAGATCTACCTGCCTCTGCCTCCCAAGTGCTGGGACTACAGGTGTGTGCCACCACACCCAGCTGGATTTGCACTTTCTAAATGTTTTGTTTCATGGGGAAGTGGGGGTTGTTTTTGTTTTGGTGAGGAGGGATTGATTTTTTTTTTTTTTTTTTTTTTTTTGGTCTTTTTGAGACAGAGTCTCCCTGTAGCTCCAGCTGTCCTGGAACTCACTATGTAGACCCAGAACTCACAAAGATCTGCCTGCCTCTGCCTCCCAAGTGCTGGGATTAAAGGCGTGTGCCACCACACCCAGCCTAGAGTTGATATTTTTCTAAGTTTCTAAGTTGCCCCTGCTGGCCTGGAACTTGATATGCAGACCATGCTGGCCTTGATCACACAGAGATTCACCTGCCTACCTCTGCCTCCCCAGTGCTGGGATTAAAGGGGTGTGCTAACACTGGCCTGCTGTTTTGTGTTTTTGAGACAAGGTCTCACTATGTAGCCCACGCTGATCTAAAACTTGTGATTTTCCTGCCTCAGCCTGCCTAATGCTGGAATTACAAGGCCTGCCCCAGCACACCAGCTCTAGTATTTTCTAAATTCTGAGTGAACCTTGGGTCTTTGTGTTTTCAGGGGATGTGTCTCCTGTGCCTTTTCTAACATGATTGAATGGTCTTTGTGTTGCAGGCCAAACGAAAAGATTCTCCTGCTGAAGGAAGCCAGAAAGCCAGCGAAGACAATAAGCAGGTACAGTCCTGGGACCATGTGACCATGCTGGTGGACAGCGTAGCCTTTCTTTTAGGCCTTTCCTTACATGTGTGGTCCTGCTCTACCACTGAGCTAAATCTCCAGTGGAATGTCTGTTTGCTCTCTAATTATTTTTTTCTTTTGCTTGTGTCCATGTGTCCTTTTATTGTTTAAAATATTTGTATCATGCTGGTGTGGTGGCACATGCCTTTAATCCCAGCACTTGGGAGGCAGAGGCAGGTGAATCTCTGTGAGTTCAAGGCCAGCCTGGTCTACATAGTGAGTTCCAGGACAGCTGGGGCTACAGAGAGACCCTGTCTCAAAAAGACCAAAAAAAAAAAATTTGTATCCTACCTTGGAATCAACAAAACTGAAGCGGTATAGTAGTGTTCTCTGTGGGAAACATAGGTATCCTTCAGAACCCGTGTATCATCTGGCTAAAGCCACTGTAACAAGTGTTTCAGGCAGAGGCTGAGGTCAAGGTGTGGACAAGCTTGGCTCTCCTGGGGCCTTGTGCCCTCAGGTGGTCCTCCTTCAGTGTATGTGTCCTCATCTCTCTCTCTCTCTCTCTCTCTCTCTCTCTCTTTTTTTTTTTTTTTTTTGGTCTTTTTTTGGGTCATTTTAACCTATCAATGTCTATAAAAGACTGTGTGTCCAGATTAGGTCACAACCTGGTGGTAAGGTGTCCCTCATATGGATTTGGGGACCACTTCAGCCCATACTCCCATGCTTGTGGGCCTGACTTGTCTCCAGGAGTGAACATCAGTAGATTTTGGGAGCCTCCCATCCAAGGGAACACAGCTTGTCGGAGTATTCATTGAGGCTCCATTTTGCTTTCCCCAGACCCTGTGGCCCCAAATCCTGAGGCCTCTCCCCAACCAACATGGCTTCCATATATTGGTTCAAACTAAGTTGCCTGTTTTAGGAAACATATTTAATTTTCTTGACACTGCTGCCCTAAGGAATCAGCATCATTTCTTTTTTCTCTTCACTATGAAAGAATAGCGAGTGTGACAAGGCACAGTGGCTCATGCCTATAATCCCAAATCCTAAAACTCAGGAGGCTGAGGCAGGAAGATCATGAGTTCAAAGCCAGACTGGGCTACATAGTGAGACCCTATCTCAAAAATAAATAAACTGAACATAATGGTAATATAATCTCAACACTCAGGAGGCAGAGACAGGTGAATCCTTATGATATTGAGGCCAGCCCAGTCTACATGGTGATTTCCAGACCAGTTGGAGCTACAGGGAAACTGTCTAAAATAAATAAAATAGTCAGTACTGGCTCAAAGATTGTTCTGGGTGAACTGTCATGTCTCCTGTCTGTGGGGGAATTTTTATTCTTCCTGTGTTTTCTATTGTCCTCATATGAGCCAGGGCACAGAGGAAGAAAAAGGTACTGTGAGTCACAAGAACAAAGTCTCAGTTGGGAAAGGTCAAAGGTTCTGGAGACCCCTGGTGCTGGTGTTTACACAAGGGTGAATGTAATTAATGCTACACAAATGTACACTGAGATCCAGATCACTGTGAATTCAAGGCCTGTTGGGACTACAGAGTAAGTTGAAGGCCAACCTGGGCCTGTCTTGAAAGTTAAAAAAGAAGCCAGGAGTGGTGGTGCACGCCTTTCATCCCAGCACTTGGGAGGCAGAGGCAGGCGGATCTCTGTGAGTTCAAAGCCAGCCTGGTCAGCCTAGTGAGTTCTAGGACAGCTGGGGCTATAGGGAGACCCAGTCTCAAAAAGACCAAAAAAAAAAAAACAAACAAAAAGTTAAAAACAAAAACCGAGCATGGTGGTAAACACCTTTAATCCCAGCACTTGGGAGGCAGAGGCAAGTGGATCTCTGTGTGTTCAAGGCTAGCCTGGTCTACATAGTGAGTTCTAGGCCAGTTCTCTCTCAAAAAGACCAAAGGAAAAAAGATGGTTCAGCTGTTAAGAGCACTTGCTACTCTTGCAGAGGACCAGTGTTGATTCACAGCATCCACATGGCACTTATAACCTTTTTTTTTTTTTTTTTTTTTTCGGTCTTTTTGAGACAGGGTCTCCCTGTAGCCCCAGCTGTCCTGGAACTCACTAATGTAGACCAGGCTGGCCTTGAGCTCACAGAGATCCGCCTGTCTCTGCCTCACAAGTGCTGGGATGAAAGGCGTGCGCCACCACACCCAGCATTCATAACCATTTTTAACTCCAGTTCCTCTGACTTTACTGCACCCATGTAGACATACACATACTTAAAAACTTAAAAATAAAACAAATTTTGGGTCTGGAGAGATGGCTCAGCGGTTAAGAGCACTGACTGCTCTTACAGAGGACCTGGGTTTGATTCCTAGCACCCTCGTGGTGGCTACCAACTGTCCTTAACTCCAGTTCCAGGGGAATCTGAAGCCCTCTTCTGACCTCCACAGCATTGCATGACACGAGGGCACTCACATATGTGCAGGCAATACACTTGTACACATAAAATAAAAATAATAAAATTTTTTTTTTTTTAATTTTAAACTTAAATCTGGGAAGCCAGTTATGGTAGCATATACCTTTAATTCCTATACTTGGGAGGCAGGGGCCAGTGGATCTCTGAAATTGAAGGCAGCCTGGTTTACATAGCAAGTTCTGGACCAGCTAGAAGTATAGGGAGACTCTGTCTCAAAAAACAAAACAAAAAAGCTAGGGATGTAGCTCAGTGGCAGAGTGCTTGTCTAGTATGTGTGAGATCCAGCAACACAGCTCAAGGGTAAAAAGCTCTTGTTGCTATGCCCCGCAACCTGAAGGTAATCCCATGGAACCCACATAGTGGAAGGTGAGAATCAACTGCAACTTGTCCTCTGGCCTCCACATGCATGCCCCTATACATACACACACACATACTCAAAAAAATGTAATAAAAACCAAGGATGGTTAAGATGGTGAATTTTACCCTGTGTACATTTTTTAAAAATTTTATTATTATTTTTATTTTATGTGTATGCATGTATTGCCTGCGTGTAGGTAAGTGCACCCGTGTTGTACAATGCCCGTGGAGGTCAGAAGAGGCTGTTGGATCCCCTGGGACTGGAGTTATGGACAGTTGTTAGCTGCCATGTGGGTACTGGGATTTGAACCCTGGTCTTCTGCAAGAACAACCAGTGTTCTTAACTGCTGAGCCATCTCTCCAGCCCCATACTCTGTGTACATTTTATAACAACAAAAAAAGAAGAGTCGGGTGTGGTGGTGCATGCCTTTAATCCCAGTACTCCCGAGGCAGAGGCAGGCAGATCTCTTGAGTTCAAAGCCAGCCTGGTCTACATAGTGAGTTCCAGGACAGCCGGGGCTATAGGGAAACCCTGTCTCGAAAAGACCCCCCCCCAAAAAAAAAATCCAACAAAGCAAATGAACAAACAAAAAACAAAAAAAGAGAAGGAAAGGAGGAGAGAGAAAAGCCCAGTGGACAAAGCTGACTTTGGAGGAAACATGATGCCTCTCTGGCCCTAGCCAGCTGTATCTGACCTTCTTGTTGATGGGGACCCCCACAGTTGACCCATTGTGGTTGTACATATGTGACCATTGTGACTCTGAGGGAAAAGGACCTGTTCCTGATTGTTGTTACTGATTTTCAGGATCAAGCAGTCTCCTGGAATTCTTTCAGGGATACGGGTGTATCCTCTGCTGTTGTGATTCGGAAGGATGACATGGCCTCAATGGGCTGATATTGAGAAGCCTAGGTGTGACTATCTCCCTTATACACACACCTAGGAAGGAGGGAGATAAGGCCCTGGTGTCTCACAGTCCAGTTTACTATTACTGCGGTTGTATTCACAATGTGGGGCTTGAGATCACCTGCCTAAGCCACTAGTTTGGTTTATGCACTGCTCTCAGACCAGCCATATTGATGGTTTGGCAGTGGCATTGTGCCAACTTCTGTGCTCTCAGCAGTCTCAGGATTTCTTTTAAAGTCCCAGAGGTAACAAAGCACAGACTTTCCTTTGACCCCAGGCACATAGGCCTGAAGTTCCTTCCCTTCTGAGCCAGGACCCTTTTGAGGGTGACACACTCTTAGTAGTGTTGGACTTAGGTGATGTATGAAGTTTAAAGTGGGTAGGTAAAGAGGGGCAGAGCATGTTCAGAATGATTAGGTCCTAGGACATTGTCCTTTCAGTTGTCTTGGGATGGACCTCAGCCTGACCAAGTAGGGCCAGCTCATCACTGGCCTGAGTATTTGGGCTGGGCCCACTGGTAAAGGTGGTGGCTAAGAGACAGGGCAGATGTGCCTGCAGCTTCCACTAGTGGTACTTGGATGATGGGGATGTCTCTGAGCTATCGATCCTCAACTGTGATGTGTCACCAAGAGTTGGCTCTCTGTGTGCTGGTGGCCATTTTCTTCAGCCTCTCGCCAGTGGCTGTGCATTTTGCTGATAAAGACCACCTGTTCACTCTTTAGCCCTGACATTTCTTTTCAATCCTGAATGTGGGGTCACTGGGTGCCCTTGTGGGGCCACACACTCATGAGGGATGTGGGTATCCCAGCATTGGCTCACTGAAGTGTGATAAGACCCAGGATTCATGGGCTGTTTCTTTCAATGTGAAGATCCTAGGCTCATCTCATGGGTTTGATTTGGATGTGAGTATCCATAGTACCCAGCCATGCTAAGCACCCTCAGCTGTTCTACTTGTTCCCTCTATCCACACAGGAGTTCCGCCTGAGTGACTCTGGATTCCTGGATCCCTGAGTGTTCTCTGACAATGCCTGGATCCCTAGGTGTATATTCCTGAACAATCCCTGTGTCCAGGTCTCTCCCTGGAGGAGAATCAGCTTCAAGATCAGGGAGAGGGGTGGCCTGGGGTATCTTTACCCAAGGTTTATAGGCAGGATGCTGTCTGCAAGCTACATTATATTGGGTCACTGTGGTAGAGCCTTGTCCCTGTACTGGGCAGTAGCTCCCTCCAGACTGGAGGAAAATATCTGGATTCTGGCCCTTCTGAGAGGTACCTTGAGGGTTTTTAAAAAAAATATTTTATTATTTTATGTGTATGAGTGTAGTGCCTGCACGTAGATAAGTGCACCCATGTTGTACAATGCCCACAGAGGACAGAAGGGGCTGTCAGATCCCCTGGAATTGACGGACAGTTGTTAGTTGCCATGTGGGTGCTGGGAATCAAACCTGGGTCTTCTGCAAGAACAGTAACCAGTGAGCCATCTCTCCAGCCCCATACCTTGAGATTTTTGTTGTAGGCTTTTTTCGTTTGTGTTTTCGTCTGTAGCCACAACTAGCCTGGAACTATATAAACCAGGTAGGCTTTAATCTTATAGAGATCCGCCTGCCTCTGCCTCCCAAGTGCTGAGATTAAAGGCATGTGCCACTGCTCCAAGCTGTTGTGGGTTTTTTGTTGTTGTTGTTGTTGCTGTTTTGTTTTGTTTTCCAGTTAGGCTCTCTATAGCCCTAGCTGGCCTGAAATTTGCTATATAGGCCAGGCTGGCTTCAATCTCACAGATACCCTCCTGTCTCTGTTTCCTAGGTATTGGAATTAAAGGTGTGTGCCACCACTCCAGCACCTTGAGGTTTTTATTATGGTTTTTATTATTTTTCCTTACGAAAATTAGTTGAAGCCAGTCCCCTTGTGATGCCCCTCCCCCCAGAGGTTAATATTCTGTTTTATTTGGAAGACATCACACCAAGGTGTGCAAAGACCTCTTTATAAAGCTGGTTTTCCGGGGCTGGAGAAATGGCTCTGTGGCTAAGAACGCTGACTGTTCTTGCAGAAGACCCGGGTTTGAATCCCAGCACCCACATGGCAGCTAACAGTTGTCTGTAGCTCCAGTTCCAGCTCCAGTTCCAGGGTATCTGACAGCCTCTTCTGTCCTCTGAGGGCATTGCACGGCACGGGTGCACTTACCTACATGCATACACATAAAATTAAAAATAATTTTAAAAAAAACAAAAAATGGCTGGGCGTGGTGGCACACACCTTTAGTACTATCACTTGGGAGGCAGAGGCAGGTGGATCTCTGTGAGTTCAAAGCCATCCTGGTCTACATAGTGAGTTCAGGTCAGCTGGGACTACAGGGAGACCCTGTCTCAAAGTGACAAAAAACAAAACAAAACAAAAAACGCCTAGTTTTCAGCCGGGTATGGTAGCGCATGCCATTAATCCCAGCACTCGGGAGGCAGAGGCAGGTGGTTCTCTGTGTATTCAAGGCCAGCTGGGGTTTCCAGGGAGACCCTCTCTCAAAAACAAACAAAAAAATGGTTTTCATGTGTTTTTTGATTCCTGACTACATGGTGACCTTGCAGTTCACCTTCTCTTACCTGGCAGCTGTTGGGAGCTCCAGCTTTGAAGCTCTGTCCTGGCTGATTTTTGGGTTTTTTTCTTGTACACATCATTCTCCACTTTACTGGGCACTTATTTGATATCATGTGACTTGTTTTTATCTGTTGCCTATCAGATAGAGATGATGTCAAATGTCCCCATTTTTCACTTTGCTGGTCACTGAGGGGGTAAGAACTGGGAGGGGCAAAAGAGACTTCCGGGAGATCTGGGAGTAATGCTGCCAGACTCCTAGCCCCTGGCCTATCTATGACAGGTTTGTGTGCCTACTGGATAGGTTTTATGGACAGGTGAATCCTTTTTCCAGATCCTTTTGCTACCTGCCTGAGTGACAGTGGGATAAGATGTTGGCTGTCCGTGCTTTGTGTGCCACTCTGGGAAAGTGCCTGTCCCTCTGTAGTGTCTGTGCTATGTCGTGAGGCTGATGGCACCTGCTCATGTTGTTTGTTTTTTTTTTTTAACAGAATCACCTTGCTGTGTTCTCAGTGGTTCACCCGCTGGTTCCCAGTGTAAGCTCCAGTGTGGCATCTAGCCTGGCGTCAAGCACTGGCTCAGGTAGCTCCTCCCCAACTGCTCTGCCTACCCTCCCTGCTCGAGCTCTCCCACTGGACCCTGCTGGCAACACTGTGGAGGCGGTCCTAGGTAAGTGCATGCTTCCTCTTCCTCTGTGCAACTTTTTGCATTGTGTTATAGCTATTCAGGATGCACTTCTCTGCAGAAAAGCCAGAGGCATGGTTTTGTCATTTCTCCGTTTGACTCATTGAGGCCATGGGTTGCCTAGGAGGGCAAGGGTTGCAGAGCCCACATTAGGGCTCAACTGTATGTACCACCAAAGAACTAGGGCAGATGGCGCCCTCCATCTCAGAGTCCATTGGAAAATGAGGAGTCTAATGAGAAGTAAAAATCAGATTCATGATGGACCAAAGGTAGGGGAATGGTAACAGGGTAGGGAGGAGAACTGGGCTGAGACATGGAGCAGGTGGACACAGCTGTCAGAATTTCAGCAGGCAGCATCAGGGAGCCTTAAGTGCCTGAGAGTCATTGAGGGCTCAGGGACTGAAGACCAATGTGATGGAAGCTGGACTCGGGGGACATGCCAGGACCTGGACAGGAGTCCATAGCCCGGGCAGAGCATGCTCAGAAAGACCAGGGATGGGTGGAGTAGGTAGGCCAAAGCCAGGAAGGATGAGGGACCCTATGGACCTATGCACAGGGTGCTTAAGAGTAGCACGTTAGCTGGGCATGGTGACGAACACCTTTAATCCCAGCACTCAGGAGGCAGAAGCAGGCGGATCTCTGTGAATTCAAGGCCAGCCTGGTCTACATAGTGAGTTCCAGGACAGCTGGGGCTACAGGGGGCCCCTGTCTCAAAAAGACCAAAAAAAAAAAAGAGCATGTGAAGCTGTGCATACTGTAGTTTCCAGGGCACAGGTAACCCAAGCCTGCATCTTAACCTGACTATTGAAGATACATAGAAGAATGGTATTAGTGGTGATTTTAGAGGTGTGGAGCTGGGAAGCATGGAGCAGCTTGTGCTGCCTGGGGACCCAGAGCAAGTGTTTCCATATTGTACACAAGCAGACAATTGGCCAGCCCTATCCAACAGGCACAGAGGTGTATAACCATCCACAAGACAGCACAGGTTCTAGCCTTGCAGGCTTCATTACAGACCTATATGGGATGCAGCTTGGGAATGATGCCCCTAGTGCTAGCAGAGGAGTGAGAACCCCTTTTACAGTCATCAAGGGACGACATTAAAGATAGTCCTGTCCTGGGGACCACCAGGGAATCTTGGAGGTGGCGAGTGTGCTGCTGAGGCTCCTGGGACAGCACTGTGGGCTCAGGCCTCCATAGCTCTGCTTGGCACCACAGCTTCCCAAACGGGTGTTTCTTCTCAACTACAGTATGTACCCTCAACGTGGCTGGACCTCTCCAACTTTGTTTTCACTTGGGGTAGGCTCTGGCTCTTCCATTCTTCCAAAGGTCACTTTTCTAAATTACTGAATAGCTTGTTTCCACGGGGGTTTTATGTGAGTCTGTCTCACCTTCTGTAGAACCCTCTAGAATTCAGCCTCATCCAGCTTCAGGAAGCCATGGGGGCAGTGGGAGCCTCAAAGAACCCACCACCTTTCTGTCCTTGCTGCTTGGTCTGGGGTTGGGGTGTGGGGTGGTGGCTCTTGAGGCCCCTGGTACTATGTCAGTAGATGGTGGGAATGGAAGACTTCTTGAACATTGCAGATGAGTGTGTATCTATGGCCTTGGGCTGGCCCACAGTTGCCTGAGGTGCTTACCTTCTCTCAGTCTCCAAGATGCCCTGGATGCCCACTGGGCTTGTCCTGCCAAGATTTCCACCCCTCCTGAACTCTGGCCACTTTTGAAGACAAATCTGTTAGGACTTCTATGCAAGAGTAAATGTGCTGTACAATGTGACCCTGCTTTCGATGACATTTCTTAGAATTATAGGTACTTTGTGGGTAGTATTGGTGTGTGATGCCCTAGATTTCAATTCCTGTAAAGTTATTAATGGCAAAGAAGATGCATAACAGAAGAGTATCAAGGGAAAGTTCCTGCCCCTGCTGCCTCTGGACAAGTAGATCTTGCAGGTGTTTGCTTACCAAAGCGAAAAGTTGAACCAGGGTATCACAAACATTGAAAGTATTTCAGGGAGACCTGCATTGTCAGATGCTTCAGACTGACAGGTGCTACATGTTTCAGTAATTCTAGCCATTATTTAATGTAAGGCTATGCCCTCAGCTTGGCCTAATCTCTCGTTGGAGGTAAAGAGTTGGAAGATATGTGGATTTAAAAAAATTTTTATTTTATGTGTGTGTTTTGCCTGTATATATGTAGGTGCACCCATGCCATGCAATGCCCAAGGAGGCCAGGAGGGGGTGGGTGTCTGACACCACCACCCCCAACTGGAGTTATGAATGATTGATAGCTGCTGTGTGGGTGTTGGGACCTGAACTGGAGTCCTCTGCAAAAGTAGCCAATGCTTTTAAGTGCTGAGGCCATCTCTCCAGCCCCAAAGATGTGTGGGGTTGGGGTTTTTGTTTGTTTGTTTTATATTGCTACGGATGGAGCTCAAGACCTCAAGTTACTAGGCAGACACTTAGCCTTAATTTACAGACAGTATAGTATAGTTGTTACTTCATGGTTAAAATAATGAGCTTTTCCAACAGAGTGCCTTCCTCACTGGACCCTGCTAGCTGAGATCGAGTGTAAAATCATCCAGTCTGGCATGGAGGCACATACCTGTAATTTCAGTATTTGGGAGGCAGAAGCAAGAGGATGGCTTTAAGTGCAAGGCTGGCCTTGCTATATATGGAGACCTCCCTGTCTGAAAACAAAACAAAAAATAAAGTCATATGTATCAGGGTCCCATCCCCAGCATTCCCTGGCACAGGAGGCTAGTGGGCTCTCTTCCTACTACTGGGGACCCATGGTCCCCAGGCCACAGAGGTATTACTGCCTCTGATCATGGCTAGGCCCACATGCCCCCGTCATGAGGTTGGCCCCTCACTCTGGTTCTTCTCTTTCACTAGTGCAAGGGCTGGGCCTGAGGAGGACTAGAATGAAGGACAGTGTCCTTGTGGGGCAATTTTCTTCAAATTGAATGAAGCCAAGGGGAAGGCCAGTGCATTTAAGAAGTGCAGATGCTGCAGAAGTAGCGGGGGTGGTTCTGGTGCTGTGTGAACACCCTTCCTTTTCTTGTCCTTGGAGGACAGCCCTGGGCACTCCCACTGCAAGCAGGGCTCGCAGCCTAAACATTCCAGCAATGGAGGCCTGCTCTAGGACACCTGGTTGGCAGGCGCTGCAGGGGCGGGATAATGGGCGGGGCCATGACACGCAGCTAGGCCTCTACGCGCGGTGAGGGAGGGGCGACAGTGGAGGCGGGGCCAAGCCTTGGGGGCTGGCGGCTGGCGAGGGCGGGGCGCGAGTCAAGTTTGAATCCTCAGCGGTGAAGGCTGGCGCGGTGAGTCAGCATTGGCAGCGGCGGCAGACCCCGGCCTCGCATCAGCCCAGCACCAAGTTGTCGGCCGTCATTACTCGACGCTTTGGAGCAGGCATGCGTCCTTCTCCCTCCTCCCCAGGTGTGCGTCCCCTATTCCAGCGCGCGTTCCCCCTGGTGACTTCGGTCCTACGTGCACGACCATGACATGGCTTCTCTCGCTGGCGCGTGCCCACCTGGTGATGTCCGGTCTCGGTGCGCGTCTCCTGGTCTCCTTAGGCCGTTCCGGCTGGCTGACGTACCTCCTGGTGGCTTCTCTAATAAGAGCACTTGGCCCAGGGTGGCATCTTTTACCCCCAAGCGCGCGTCTCCCTCCCAGATGATTTCCCTTCTAAATGCATGATTTCCCTCCCCACCCCGCGTGCATGGACCCCGGAGGCCGCGCGCCCGCGCCCTTGCCGGTATATGTACTTGAGCCCGTGATTTTTTTTTTTTTTTTGTCTTTTTTGAGACATGGTCTCCCTGTATCCCCTGCTGTCCTGGAACTCACTGTGTAGACCAGGCTGGCCTCGAACTCACGGAGATCCGCCTGCCTCTGCCTCCCAAGTCCTGGGATTAAAGGCGTGCGCCACCACGCCCGGCCAGCCCGTGATTTTGGATACCAGATTTTTCAGGCTGCAGAATGACGTGAACTCACGTGTGTGCTCTTAGGAACCTGCTTTTTGTTGGGGTGGCCTCCTTTGGTCTGCCTATCTTCTCCCTCCAGGACTGGTCCTGCTGGTTCCTTTAACCATCCTAATTCAAAGTGGGGACGCTCTGGTTGTTTGGTGATCCTCTGTCCTGTTAGCAGCAGTCAGAGAACGGTCTTCCTCCTCACACACTATCCAGGATGGTGCCAGGAGGTTCTTATCCCATCCTGTCTTGCAGTTAAATCCTCCTCACAGTCTGTGTGGCTCATCCCCTCGTGTGTTTCTGACCCTAGAGGGCTGCAGCACCTTCAGAATGTGCTGTGTCATGTTGGGAACTGGTAGTGCCAGAGACACACTCAGCAGCTCTCTGCTGGTTGCTGTTGATTCCCAGGTAACTCGACATCATTTGGTGGAGCTAGTTCTGGACCAGACACAACCCAGCCTTCAAACACTTGCAGTTTATGTAAAAAGACTCACTTAGATTTCCATTCTTTTTCAAACTTGGTTCTTCCCTAACCATAGTTCAGAAACACCCAGTCTGATCTTGGGGTGCATTGGGGTAAATTGGAAATAAGAGCTTGTGGTTGAAAAGGTGGGCCTGCTGAGCAGCCCTCAAAAAGTAGAAAAGACCCCCTGCAACTCTTGGTTGTGAAATAGTGCTGACGGGCCCAGAGACTCCCCAGACATCCCCTCTGCTGGCAGTGGCTCACACCTGGTACTAGGCTTCTGTTCATGGTTGATTACAGAGTAGTTCCACCCCAGCTTCACCCCTCTGAGCCTCCTGTGCTATGCAGTGCAAAGCTGCTTCTGCACCTGGGACTCTGTGCTGAGTCACAGAGCTCTTGGCCAGATTGAATCATCCAGCAAAGACAGGTTCCCCCTTCCATGTCTTTCTTGGCTCCTTATTTCTTCAAAAATGAGTTCCTGGAACTTTGCCAGGGGTACGGCATAAGAGCACTGGGACCATCCCTCACCTAATTCCCAGATTCCAGGTGCTGACCTATATTGTAGGACTGCAGCCTACCTCCTTTAGACCAGGTGTAAAGGGTGGGTCCTTCAGGGACTGGCTGGGGTGATCTGTGGTGCTTTTCTGATGTGTTTTATTTTGAAAGGGTACCCACCATCCTTCTTTCTCGGGCTCCCAAGTGCTGGGATTATAGGCATGTCCCACCACACCCAGTGCCTGTGATATCTGAAGTTGAACTCAGTGTCATTCGGGACTGAAGGACCTTAGCTAACAATGGGGACTAGGATGAACCTTATAGCGTAGACCATTCACCATGGAGAGAACCAAGATGCAGGGCTGCTTGGGAGACAGTAGTCCCCATTGGCAGAGCTGTGTGCCTCATGCTTTTCAATGCTGGGTTCTCCCAAGCTTGGGTTTGATCTTGACTGTGCTGAGAATGTGGCACCACCCATGGGTGTGTCCTAGGAGCTCCTGAAGCCCACTCCCATCTCCCCACACTCCTGTGATGGCTGTGCAGGTCATCCATACAGATTGCTAGCTTTTCCACTGTACTTTCCCTGAATGACAGCTCTGCTGCTGTTGTGGGAGTTGAAGGCATGTTCTGGTCTACAGCCTCCCCTGAAACTTACTGTGTAGCACAGATTGGCCTCAACCTTGCAGTGATCCTTCTACCTCAGTCGCTGGGATTGTAGGCTTGCCCTCCCACACCAAGCCACCTCTTCCCTTGAGGGAGGAGACTGTTTCTGCTGAGTGTGAAGGTCCTAGTCTCCCACAAGCCCTCAAGATGTCACAGTTCATTGTCTTAGTGCTCAGCCTAAAAAAGCCTATGAACCGCTTGATTGTTAGAGTTGCTTTCCTAGAAAATTTTTAATAGTTGGATATGTTTTCTTGGTTCAATTTTAACAAATAGGAGTAAAAGGAGAAGCAGAGCTGGGCATTGTGTATGCCTGTGTAATCCCAGCATTCAGAAGGTGGAGGCAAGAGTATCCGATGTTCAGGTCATCCTCAGCTACATAGTGAGTTGAGATCTTCCTGGGCTATGTGAGACCCTGTTTCAAAACAACATCAACCAAAAAGAGAAATAACAAAAAACAAGAAGGGAACATTTATGGGCCAGAGTTGTGTCTCTGACAGTAATGGGTTGCTGAGCTAAACATCACTGGCTGTGGAGGAGAAAGCAGCCTTGTTAGCTGCCAGAGGCACTTAGGCCTGCAGTAGAGCTGCAGGGTGGCTGTTTGGCTCCAGCTCAGCAGGTGTTGGTGGGTATGGGCTCAGGGATTCCTCCTGGGAGTTTTTGTATGTGCACTAGTTAAGAGGCAATGGGTAACACCAGGCTTATCTCACAGGTTCTGCCTTAGATCTCCGTCTTAGTGACATAAATATCGCCTCCTTAGATAAAGATCTGGAAGAGCAGGACAGCCGTGACCTTGGCCTGACAGGTGAGAATGCTGAGGCCAGCAGCTCCTTTGACTTGATGCATGTTGCCTGGCTTACTATGGGCAGGGGGCCATCTGCTGGGGTCCTCTCTTTGGAGCCTCCTTCCTGCTACTGCAACCTGCCTGTGTAGTTAGTTCGGTTTCCTGCTGCTTCCTCAGTTTACCACTCCATTGTGACAAAGTACCCCCTTAGACATAGCCAGTGCCCCTCATGAGGAAACACAAAAAATATATTTCTACCACTGTGTGGCATAGAGATTCCTATTACTACATGATTCTTTTTTCTCCTAGAAGTTCACCTTTTCTCTGATTTCAAAACAAATTCATCTGTCTTAGGGCCCTGATGGCTCTGTGAGCACCATGCCAGTGGTTTGCTGGGACATTCCTGAGCTTGGGGGGGTGTTTCTGATGGTTGTACCCTTCTAGGTGGTGCTTATTGACCTGGTCCCCCTAAAGAGACCCTACTCCTATGTATCCCTGTTGTATAGCTGTCTAGCTGCTGACCTACAGGTTCCTGGACAGGTGGCTCCATGGTAGAAGCTCCCCCTGCCCTTGCACTGCCTGTTCTTGCTCACTCAGCCTCCCTCCTCCATCCAGGTCCCAGGTCGTTGGCAGGCTCAGCACCCGTCACCATCCCGGGCTCCCTGCCCCGCTCGCCATCCCTGCACTCGTCCTCGTCCCTGTCCACCTCCCCACTCAGCTCGTTCTCCCAGTCCCTGTCGGGGCCACTCGTCTCCTCGGCCATGACACCCCCCCAGCAGCCAACACCCCTCCGGTCGGAGCCGGCTACACTAGGCTCTGCAGCCTCGTCTTACAGCTCTTTAGGTGCGTGCCTGGGCGTGGGTCCCTCCCCACTGGCTCTGGGTCCTGCAGCAGGTCCTGTTGAATCCTGTCCTGGGTATTCCTGATTGCAGGCCCTCTCATCTGTGTATTTTCATGTCTGTGAAGCACCTCTAACCCAAGTATAAATGAGTGGACAGATTGTGACACACTTTGCCTGCCAAGGCTTGCTGCCCACAACTGGGCATTCTCATGGTGCTCCAGATCTCAGCCACCTGCACATTAGCTTACTTAGGGCCCTAGGCCCTGAGCAGGACATACATGGAGGCTCCTGAATACTCACTGGGATGATGTCCAGGATATAGGACATGAGAGGGAGCTGGTGTAAGAGCAGCAGGACCCAGAAGAGTGTCTTATCTCCAGATGTGTCCATCTTCATATCTAATACACATAGACTGGAACAGTGCCCTCAGAACCAGAGCTCTTCTGAGCCTCCAGGGTTGCTATAGAACAACTAGAGCTAGGAACTCTGAATCTATTTGCCTTTTCTGTTCAAACTCTGATCTTCCTGAACTAACTGGACATCATTTAGGGGAGTCAGTCCAGGAACTGGGGCTCCAGCAGTCATTCACTTATGACTCACTGGGTACCAACGTGGGTGGCCAGGCCATGAGGAGCAAGAACACCTGCAAACACCTCAGGCCTAAGGTGCAGCATGGGCTGTATCATCCTTGTCTTCCCTAAACTCAGGTTTGAACGGCGTCCCTGGGAGCATCTGGGATTTTGTTTCTGGCAGCTTCTCTCCTAGCCCATCCCCCATTCTGAACTCTGGCCCCTTGGCTTCCTCAAATACAAGTCCAAACAGTGCCGAGCTGGCACGGGTCAGGCGGCAGCTAGATGAGGCCAAGAGGAAGATCAGGCAATGGGAAGAGTCTTGGCAGCAAGTGAAGCAGGTGAGCTTGTGGGGAGGGAGGGATTGGGCGTGCAGGAGAACGGAGGGATTGGGCATGCAGGAGAATAGAGGGACAGTTATGGGCACAGGCAAGGCAGGTGAGTATGTGGAGAGTGCCTGGCTGCCTCCCAAATGGTACCTTGGGTTTTAGGCTTGTGATGCCTGGCAGAGAGAGGCGAAGGAGGCGAAGGAGCGAGCTCGGGTGGCAGACAGTGACCGGCAGCTGGCCCTACAAAAGAAGGAGGAGGTAGAGGCCCAGGTCAAGCAGCTGCAGGAAGAACTTGAGGGCCTGGGCTTGTCCTCATTGCCTGGGCTGCGGAGCTTGGGTGATATCAGTGATATCCCTCTCTCCAAGTTGCATTCCTTGCAGAGCCAACTGCGCCTGGACCTGGAGGCTGTGGATGGGGTGAGTCCTGCTGTGTACTTGCTGTCACTTCAGGAGGGAAGAAGGGACTGGGTACTGAGGGGCCTGAGACCCAGCCAGACATTGCTTCATACACTGCTTTTCCTTACTCTGCCCTGGCTCCTTGCCTAGACTCTGGCTGGTGCAACATGGGCTGCTGCTCTCTTGGCACTTCCTCTCCTGTCAGGCTAACATCTTGTTCTTCTTTCTGGAGTCTTCCACATTGATCCTTTCCCTTGTTCCCATCTGTCAGCAAACATGAGGCTCTGCCTTCTGTGGAGAAGGTGACCCTGTCCCACGCCAAGGGGCAGTTGGAACCATGTGTCACTCAGCTGAATCAGGCTGTTCATGGAGGTGACTGTCCAGGTGCTCATCTCAACTCAGCCTGGCAAGAAGCTGCTTTCATGCTAGACCATGCCAGATCATCTGGAAGGCTGCATAGCCCTGCTTTTCACACAAGTCCCTACCACTGACCATAGCCAAGGCCCAGCTGCCACATGCATATTGTTTTCAAGGTGCAGTCTCCTGGACTCCGGCCACTCTTCAATCTCAAGAGTCCACTTAGTTCTCATTATGGGTACCCTGGTTCCAGCCTTTCCTGTGGCCAGAGAGGCTCTGCCTCAGGATTCAGTGCTTTGCCTGAAAGTCTCTAGGGAAAGTGTCAGGGACTGAAGAAATGGCTCAGTAGGTAAAGGCACTACAACCAACCCTGATAACCTGAGTTTAGTCCCCAGGATCCACATGGATAGAAGGAGAGAGAACCAACTCCTGCAAGCTGCCCTCTGACCTTCACATTAGTATGGTGGCACACACAAAGGAAAGTAGGGAAAGTGTTTCCTACCAACTGCTCTCCCCTGTGGGCCTCTGGCCAAATGTCTACCCCAGGCCTCACTCTCTAGGCAATTCCATAACCTGTCACTGTAGCTGATGGCCCACTATCCTAGGATACCATCATCTACTTGGCCTCACTGCCTCTTCCCCACAGGTGATCTTCCAACTCCGTGCCAAGCAGTGTGTGGCCTGCCGGGAGCGGGCCCACGGCACTGTCCTGCAGCCCTGCCAGCACCGTGTCCTATGTGAGCCATGCGCAGCCAGTGCTCCTGAATGCCCCTACTGCAAGGGTCAGCCCCTCTCGTGGTGACCAGAGCCAGGCTCCACTCCCTCCCTGGTGAGCAGTGCAGAGGCCACGACGTACCATGTGCCACTAGTGTCATAATTGCCTCCAGTACCACCCACGTCAGGACGTGAGTTCATGCCACTGTCCACCCTAGGCCTTTTGTATTACTTTTCTTACCCACCATGTCCCACCACCGGTGTCAAGGTATTCTCAAAAATCTTAAAAGCACCACCAAACCCACTGCCTGTCCCTTGGGCATGTGGTTGGTGCCCCAGTCCTGACGCTGCTGTGGCCAGGCTAGTGGGAGGTCAGGCCTCGTCAAAGCACTTTGTAAACCGAGGAATTTAGTTAGATGTTATAAATTGTATAAGCTGCTTTCTAGGTCCATGTTTTTTAATATGCTATAACATGAAGCTTTATAAGTGTACTGTGAACTTGAAGTTTCATATCAGTTTGTCGTTAACTCATAGTAATGGTAACTACATTAGCTTTCATATTCTGAAACTACTTAAGAAATGAACATTTATTTAGTAGTGAGGAAGACCTAGGATTTTTACATTTTAAAATTAAGTGCAAACAAATAGTATTTATAAGCAGAATGGTTATTGAAAGACACATACATGTTCAGATGTTTTTAATTTTATGAAAGGAACTAATTTCCCTAAACATGTGCAGGTGCACATGTAGTTGGGAGTTTTATATTCCAGTATCGTAGAGTGATAACCAGAGCTCTATCATGCACTATGTGATCCGTGGCCACTTCTAAGTGCCTATGCCTTGCAAAAGAAGTGAAGAAATTGGTTCGTTTGGTTTTGTTTTCTCCCTTGAAAGAAAATTTCATGCTAATGAAAAGTGCAGCAGAAGGATCAGACATCAGAGGACTCCAAGATTGACTTGAGAAGGAGCTATGTTCTGATGTCTGTGATGGCAGCGGTGCTTTGTAACCTCTTGAGTTGCCTGGGGCATTATGGCTTGCACTGAATGAGGGGGCTGTGAACCCAAGACTTTGAGTCTGCTGTATCTGTGACCACCCTCACCTCTAGCTGAGTCAGAACTGCCCAATGGCATTGTATGAGTCCAGGTGACAGTTTTAGTTGATACTTGGTACCTGACCTGTGTGTGTAGTTATCAGAATTCATCCACGTGACCATCATGGTGCCTCAGTAGCCTGACTATCCCAGCTCTGCTGCAGTACCCCATAAGCTCCTGGGGCATGGCAGGGTCCCCAACAGCTTGGCCTTCGGCCCATGGCTCAGATTATGTCAAGAATGTGTCTAGGGCTATGCACTTGAGCCCTCTCTGGTCAGGACTGGAACTGACCCTGGAAATCTAGGGAAGAGACATCTGTCCAGACAGACCCTGCCCTCTGTGGCAGACTTGGGCAGGATAGGTGCCCCACCTGCTGGCTCTGCCCAGGTCTAGAAGTGGCTGGCAGGTTCTCTTCCCCTATGGCTTTGCCAAAGACTTTTAATAGCATTTTTTAAGTGCAAAGTGACTAGGTAAAACATTTTTATCAGTGACCAAATTAGAATGTATTTAATATAGTAGATTTAAAAACAATTTTAATATAAGACAAACTGATAGAAAAGCTCTATCACTTTTAATGGAAGTGGATCCTTGACATTCCGCAGCTAGCCCACTACTTAAGGTAACTATTGACCTTGTTTTAGTGACTATTTGTTTTTAATTATAGTGATAATGATTTATTAGCTCAGTACCTAGATCATGTATATTTTGTGCTACTGTTACAAGGTTTAAGATTGTTTATTTTTATTCATATTTATGCACTTGTTTCTCATGTCAGGCCTTTGGTCTCTGTGGTAACAGGACACTGTTCGTGACATATCTCATCTAGACATTTTCAATTTGTAACAGTTAAAAGCACTAAGTGTTAGATTGTAAGCTACTCTGGTCAAGCTCCTCAGGAGGAGCTTGACCAGAGCTCTAGAGCTCCAGGGCTAACATTCCAGGCTGGAGGGCTGCTGTGCAACGGCCGGAAGAAGCAGGAGGTAGTGCCCACTGCTTCCCATGAAGGGAGCTTTGCTGAATACCTGCTCTTCTAGGACTAGGCTAGGCTCTTGAGGATAGGTGCGCAGGGGGAGGACCAAAGAATTTCCCTGAGGGGGGGCTGTGTCTCCCATCTATCCCAGCCCTCCTGTGAGCTAAGGCCTCCCAAGACCTCTCCTGGATGGGAAGGGCTGAGGAGGGAAGATGGGCTCAAGGCCCATGAGCGGGTGGCTCACTACTATCCTTCCTGTTGCCTGTTGTCATTTGACTCTCTAGTGTTAAATATTAGCAGTAAATGATAGTGTTGCAGTTTTGTGTATCTGGTTGGCAGATCTTTCCCCAGTGTGAATGCGCATGTGGATTAATTTATGGAAGCCCCCATGTGAGTTTATTTTCAGCCATTAGTTGAGAATGTTATGTGAATGGAATCTTCTTAACCTAGAAGGTCATATTTATATTGCATACCCATTTACTTGTAGTGAATTGTTTAAAGTTAACACTTGTTTAAATTTTTTTTACACTATAGCATTTATGCAATGGTTTACAGAATTCATGGAATTATTTTTTATCAGTATGGGAATTAAAACTTTGAATCTTTATTTTGTCTGCTTCTCACAACAAAGTCTGCCCAGCAGGTCCATGTCAGTGACCTTGCGTAGCCTGGGAAGATGCCCAAAGGAGTTGTGCCTTCACCACAGCAGCTTTCTACACCCCGCCACACCCAGTCACACCGGTTTCTCAGCAAGAGGATGCTTAAGGTTCATATTTATGCTCTTTGTGTCTCCTGGCCACATGGGTCACAAGGTGTTTCCTTGTAGTTCTGGGTCACCTCACAATTGCTCTGAGGTTGCACCTATGGGGAGCTGCTGGTCCAGATGCTCAGGACGGGAAGTTTCTGCCAGAACAGATGACAGGTGAGGATCTGGCCCCTATAACAAGCAGAGGCCCCACGGTGGCTGGCAGCTCACTGGGGCAGACAGAACTGACCTGTAGGCTCTGTGTATGAGATGCCATGCTGGTTCAGCAGACTGGTCAGCCTTTGTACCTCCTGTGACAGCTCTGCATGTGCCTGGACAAGAGTGCCAGCCGGGTCAGGCCCTAGTAGAGACTGCCAAGACTGGGGACCCTGGTAGGTTTCCCAAGACTATTCTACCTTTCTGCAGTTTTCCAGGGTCTCAAGCCCCAGACCCTTGGATCCTCCTTCGTGCTGGGTAGGATGGCTGTCTCCTGGGGCCCTTAAATAGCCAGCATCCTCAAAAAGTAACCTCAGTATCTTCTCATAGCCCTGGTGGTGGAGGATGCAGAAGGAGCACATGGTGGAATAGGCAGGGGGTGCCCCCTGAGTGTGGACCCACCTGCAGGGTGATCAGCTCGTCAGCTAGGTCCTGCTCCACCTGGTCCCAGCGTTGCTGCAGAGCCTCCGGCAGGGTCGGATACACTAGGGATCAACAGCAGCCAGACACTGCAGAGCCTCTTGCCTACCATCCCCCTCCCTGGGTCCAGCCCTGCTGAGTCCTACCTAACAAAGAATGGGGGTGGCAGACCAAGGGGGTCTCAAATGTCAGTGCGTAGACACAGGTGCTTGGCTCGGACACATGGGCAAGTCGGTTGCTCTTTCCACAAGTGAGATCCACCTGGGAAATGAACCTCAGTGGCCAGTGGGGGTGGGTTACCCTCCACCATCCACCTTCCCTGTAGGCCCCACCTTGCTCTGCCGGTTCCGGGAGCGGCAGGAGTCCCCGTCAGTCATCCACATGCCCGAGAAGGTATTGTTGGTGATTTCCCACTCATGCCAGATGCTAGGGAGGTAGGCAGAGCAATGAATGACATGGGGGCCTGAGGAGCAGAGCCACTGCCACTGCCCTGGTCTGCCCACTTACCCAAGGATCCCACTGTAGGCATTCCAGCGGAAGGTCTGCTCGTGTTGGGTCACGTTGTGGAAAGGGCAGAACTCATACTTGTACCTGGGAACACAGGGGTGTCAAGGAGCTTCCCAAGCTAGGCCCACCCGCTCATTAGCCCCACACTCACGTGGATTCCACCAGGCTGAAGCACTTGTCAGCCAGTCCAAAGAGGTGCACAGGCCCTGGGGGAAAATATCACAGGAGTTCAGCACAAGCATAAACTCTTGCTGCCCCTAAAGCTAAAAGCCAGGGTCAGCAGGAGGGCAATGACCATCAAGGCCAGGAAGCCCCCAAACTCCTTTTCCCACTGGATTTGGAACCATTGGATGCTGGCTTACCTAAGCCTTGGAGAATAACAAACCCACCTCCCAGGCCACAGGACCCATTGTTTGGCAGGACTTCATGCCTGTTCCTATGGAGGAGGAATCCCTCAGCATCTGTCTAGGTTGTCCACAGTCATGTGGACATCTCTTGGCAAGAATACTCACTAGCTAGGGAAGGTGTTGGGAGGGGGCACACTAGGTAAGATTTGGGGAAGACGGAGGGACTGATTGGCCCAAGATGTGGAACCAGCTTGCAAAGATTAGCAGTCTTCTGTTATTTCAAAGGACTAATTTGCAACAAAACCCACAAGTCATACAATGAAACAGGAACATATGTTCCATTCAAAAAGGGGGGGGAGGGACGACACAAGTCAGTGGGAATTCCATATCCTTCAAAAATGAGGGGGCTGGTGAGACTAGTGGTAGAATGCCTGTTAACAGGTTTTAGCACTCTGATGTTGGCACACATGCCTCTTACGTCTTGGCAAGTTCACCATTAATATACAAATCTTTTGTTAAAAAGCCAGTTTCTGAGCCAGGTGTGGTGGTGCACACCTTTAGTCCCAGCACTCGGGAGGCAGAGGCAGATGGATTTCTGTGAGTTCAAGGCCAGCCTGGTCTACATGGTGAGTTCTAGGACAGCTGGAGCTACAGGGAGACCCTGTCTCAAAAAGGCGCCCCCCCCCAAAAAAAAAGTTTCTGAGCCGGGTATAGTGGCACATGTATTTAATCCTGGCACTTAAGATAGATCCACCTATCACATCCTCACACTGCCTGCTCACTCACTACCCAGACCAGCCTAGCCTATATAGGGAGTCTGAAGTCAGCTGGGGCTATAGGAAGACCCTGTCTCAAAAAACCAAAAGACGAAAACAACAAAAACCCCTGCCAGTTTCTGCCTTTTTTTTTTTTTAATGTGTATGCGTGTATTGCCTGCATGTAGGTAAGTACACCGGTGTCGTGCAATGCCTGTGGAGATCAGAAGAGGCTGTCAGATCCCCTGGAACTGGAGTTATGGACAGTTGTTAGCTGCCATATTGGTACTGGGATTCAAACCCAGGTCTTCTGCAAGAACAACCAGTGTTCTTAACCGCTGAGCTATTTCTCCAGCCCCATTGCTGCATTTTGAATGGAAGATTCACATTGAAAAAAGGATGACAAAAGAAGTATGTCTTAGAGCTTTTAATCATTTCTTCAATGTTGTGTTTAGTTTTTGTTTGTTTAGGGGTGGGTTGTTTTGAGACAGGGTCTCCTGTAGCCCCAACTCGCCTGGAACTCACTGTGTAGATCAGCCTAGCCTCAATCTTACAGAGATCCACCTGCCTCTGCTTCCGGAGTGCTGGGGTTTTTTATTTATATAATTTTTAAATATTTTATGTATATGAGTATATTGCCTGCATGTATGTGAGTGCACCTCTGTCGTGCAATGCTGCAGAGGTCAGAAGAGGGCTTTGGAGTCCCCTGGAACTGGAGTTAAGGACGGTTTGTAGCTGCCATGTGGGTGCTGGGAATCGAACCTGTGTCCTCTGCAAGAGCAGTCAGTGCTCTTAACTGCTGAGCCATCTCTCTAGCCCCCCCTTTTTTTTCTTTTAAAACAGAGTCAGGCACTCTTGCCCAACTGGTCTGAAATTACTCCTGGGTTCAACTAATCTTTCTGCCTTAGCCTCCTGGGTAGCTGAGACTGCAGGTGCATGCCACTTTGTCGAATTTCTTCCCTGTCTTGGGGTAAGGCCCACATGTCCTGGGCAAGTGCTTTTCACACTGAGCTGCACCCAGCACTGGGCCTATCTTTCAGTGACATGTTCTGATTCCTTATGTATTTTTGTTGTTACTGTTGCTACTACTGGAATTTTTAAATTTTAATTCAAATGTTTACATTATTTAGTATGACTACCATGAGGATTAAAAAAAATCTAATCTAGCTGGGTGTGGTGGCGGCCTTCTTTTAAACCAGCACCAAGGAGGCAGAGGCAGATGGATCTCTGTGAGATCAAGGCCAGCTGGGGCTACAGGGAGAGTCTCAAAAAAACCAACAACAAAAAAGTAACTGCAATCTCATTTAGAAAGGACTGCTAGGCAGCTCCTTTTTTCCCAGTTTTGTAATCCATGTCACTGATCACATCTTCACACTGCCTGCTCACTCATCTAAATGTACAGTCAGTTCTTAGGCAGTGATGATGTTTGTTCTTGAGAAGGTGTTCCTGGCTGGCCTGGAACTCCCTACGTTGGCAAGGCTGGCCTCGAACTCAGAAATCACCATGCCTCTGTCTCCTGAGTGCTGGGATTAAATCTTCAAGTGTGTGCCACCACGTCCTACCCTGCATTGGTCTTTTTTATCAGAGCCTTGCAAACCAAAGCCAACAGCATGTCACTAGCTACTTTGCAGAGATCTTCCCATAGCTCTTTTCTTTCCTGCCTTCTCCCAGCATCCTCTTTGTAGACCAGGCTGGCCTGAAACTCACAGAGATCCACCTCCTCTGGGATTGAAGGCGTGTGCCACCACACCCAGCTTAGGGCATCCTCTTTTAACTTGTGGTTCCACAAGGACTTTCCTTTCTGCTAGGGCAGTCTATTGATTCCTGCAGGTTTTGTTATCTAAGAACTTTGAGGAGGTGTGCTAGGGACTCAACCTAGAGCTTCAAGTATATGTTCTGGAGTTCTAGTGACTTATAGCTGCACCTTAGCTCTAAAGACAAGCTGAAGTGAAGAGGAAGAATAGACATGCTGTAAGAGTTGTATAAGAAAAGGTTTGTTTTCTGGAAAGATTAAAAGTGACACAACAGAGGACCTGAGTGTGGCAGTACATGCCTGTAATCCCAGCTCTGAGGAGGATGAAGCAGGAATTCAAACCCAACCTGAGCTTCTTATCAAAAAACTGTCTCAAAAACAAGAGGCTGGGCAGATGGGTCAGTTAGTAAAGTGCTTGCTGTCCAAACATGAAAAGCTGAGTATAGATACCCAGAGCCCACATAAAAAGTTGGATGAAGGGCTGGAGAGATGGCTCTTAAGAGCACCTGTGTTTTAGATACAATGTCCATGCTTTCTATGTTTCAAATACAGTGCCTTAGGTTTTTGTTAAGATGTTACTTTTATTAAAAAACAGGTTGGGGCTGGAGAGATGGCTCAGGGGTTAAGAGCACTGGCTGCTCTTTCAGAGGACCCAGGTTTGATTCCCAGCACTCATATGGTGGCTAACAACAGTTCCAGGGAATCCTATGCCCTCCTCTGTCCTCTGAGGGCATTGCAGAACATGGATGCACTTACACACTTGCAAGCAATACACTCATACACATAAAATGAAAAATTAGTTTGGGGGCTGGAGAGATAGCTAAGCAGTTAAGAGGACCCGGGTTCGATCCTCAGCACCCACGTGGCAGCTAACAACTTTGAACTCCAGTTTCAGGGGAATCTGGCAGCCTCTTCTGGCCTCTGTGGGCACTGCACGACATGGGTGTACTTAAATACATGCAAGAATACACTCATACACATAAATTTCTTTTTTTTTTTTTTTAAAGCTGAGTACCTACAATTCCAGTGCTGGGGAGGCAGATGGGTCGTGGGGCTTGGTGGCCATCTAGTGAGCTCCAGATTTGGGGGAGACCATGACTCAAAACTAAGGTGGAAGAGAGCATAAAGATACCCAACTTTGTCCTCTGGCCTTTATATTACAGGCATACATGTGTACATAGACCACACACACAGTAGAAAGAATAAACCTGTAGCTCAGCTGACTAGGAAAGCTAAGACTCAAATAATTAAAACCAGAGATAGAAAGTTGGGGTATTTACTACTAATTTTACAGAAATTTTTTAAAAAAAGATTGAGGGCTGGAGAGATGACTTAGTGGTTAAGAGTACTGACTACTCTTGCAGAGGGTTTGGTTCCCAGCACCCACATGGCAGCTAACAACTGCCCTAACTCCAGTTCCGGAGGATCTGACACCCTCTTCTGAACTCCAAGGAAATTGTGTGACAGGTGCACTTATATGCAGGCGATACACTCATACAATAAATTTTTTTTTTTTTTTGTCTTTTTGAGACAGGGTCTCCCTGTAGCTCCAGCTGTCCTGGAACTCACTATGTAGACCAGGCTGGCCTTGAACTCACAGAGACCCACCTGCTTCTGCCTCTACCTCCTGAGTGCTGGGATTAAAGGCGTGCGCCACCACACGCCCAGATTTAATTTTTTTTTTTTTTTAAACACAATCCCTCTTTCTTTTTTTTTTTGGTCTTTTTGAGACAGGGTCTCCCTGCAGCCCCAGCTGGCTTGGAACTCACTATGGAGACCAGGCTGGACTTGAACTCACAGAGATTCGCCTGCCTCTGCCTCCCAAGTGCTGGGACAACAGGCCTGAGCCACCAGGCCCAGCTTCAATCCCGCTTTTTAAAATTTTATGTGTATATGTGTATTGCCTACATGTAGGTAAGTGCACCTGTGTCGTGTAATGCCCACAGAGGTCAGAAGAGGCTGTCAGATTCCCTGGGACTGGAGTTACAGACAGTTGTTAGCTGCCATGTGGGTGCTGGGATTCGAACCCAGGTCTTCTGCAAGAACAACCAGTGTTCTTAACTGCTGTGCCATCTCTCCAACCCCACAATAAAATATTTTTAAAACCTGAGTTACAGCTGGGCATGGTGGCGTACGCCTTTAATCCCAGCACTCTGGAGGCAGAGGCAGAGGCAGGCAGATCTCTGAATTCAAGCAAGGCCAGCCTGGTCTACACTTATTTTGATATATCACAGTGAAAGATTTATCGTCCTCTTTTTTTTTTTTTTTTTTTTTTTTTTTTTAAAAAAAAAAAAAAAAAAAAAAAAAAAAAAAAACTATGAATAATTTATACAACCAACAAATTGATGATGTAGATAAAACAGAAATTTCTCCAATACACAAGAACTTGCCATGACTAGATCATGAGGAAACAGAATATATGAAGGAATACAACCTATGACTGGTAAGGATGTTGAATGTGATCAAAAGTCTGAAAAAAGCCCAGAACCAGGCTTCACTGGTAACTAATACCAACTATTTTAAGAACACCAATCCTCAAAATCGAGAATCTGTGCTGATTAATTCTATGTGGTATGGCCTGCTTCATCTGATGAGAGCTAGGCAGACAGGAAAACTATACCAGACCCCTGATGAATACTGATGTGCAAACCCTGAAAACAAAGCACAGCTACGTGTAGAGGACCATACCTGCAATTCCAGCTACTCAGAAGGCTGGGGCAGGAGGATCATTTGAGCTAGGAGATCCTGTCTCAAAATATAAAGGTCTTGGGATATAGCTCAGTGGTAGAGAGTATTTGCCTAGCATATTCCCCTAGGTTAAATCACCCATACAACATGTACATACACAAATGAAATTTCATGTTCTTGGAGTTCTGTTTTTCACTGCTGGAGGTTGGAACACAGGTCAGGCAGGAGCCCTAATGCTGAGCCACACTTAGTATCATTTGTTTCTATTTTGATAAAACATAGCTAATCAAAAGCTGCAGCACAAGTAAACCAGCCTGAGGAAGTCCCAGAGGGCCACACAACCCAGAGGAAAAGGCAGAGTGCCCAGCAAGGAACTTTCTTCAAAGGATAGCTAGATGCCCCAAATTCAAGGAGAGCCTTTATGATTTAATAGGCAACAATGGTGAAACCAACTCATGTTGATGAAAAATGAGCATTTTCCCTTAACCTTTTGAAGATTCTTCCTCTGTAGTACCATATGCTCACTGAAATAAGGGTTGGCAACTGCACTGCCTGTGTGTGGCATCTTGGGGTCTGGGTCAATGCAGTTCCAGATGTGGGATTTTGAAGGGCTCCAATGGCAGCCCTGCCTTCCCCTCCACATTTTGACTCGAATTTTTACTGGAGTTAGTTTGGCAAGACCTGATGGGCATTTCCTTCCTCCTCCGTCTCACTCTCTCGTGCTCTCAAGCTCTCACTTTCTCACCTACTTTCTGAGAGGGTCTCTAAGTAGCCAAGACTGTCCTGGAACACACTATGTAGCCCAGGCCTGGTCTTGAACTCATGATTTTCCTGCCTCAGCCCCTAAATGCTGGGATTACAGGCCTATGCCAGCACACCTACCCCATTTTCTTTTCCCTCTTCTTTTCCTTTCTAGCACTTCCCAATATTACTTTCTATTAACAAACACATTTTCAGTACTGGGTGACTGTTCCCTAGTAAGATCTGGCCCCTTGTCCTAGCCAACCCAGGTGCTACAAGCTAGTTGGGAAGGGCTTTCCAACTGGGTTCACCCTTAGCATGTCTTACCCAGCCCCTGCCCCAGTATGAGCAGCAACCAGCATCACTGTGGCCTGCCCAGTGCTGGTCAGTACCTGTGATTCTGTTTCTTGACATTTGGCTCAAACACAGAAGCCTTCCAGGACAGTAGGAAGACCTAGATGGTGAGGTGGTTCTGCTCAGGGGACAGTAAGCTACTGATTGGTCCTTTCCTCCCACCATCCCTCCCCTCTAGAAATTAACCTGCTGAGTGTCTGCTGAGGACTCTGACCTCACCCTTGCCATGCCACTGTCTTGTATGGTCAAATCACACAAGGGTCACTGGTGGCAGGAAGCTGGCTTCTGAAGTTCTAAAAGACCATGCTCTTTGGGGCTGGAGGGATGGCTCAGCGGTTAGGAACACTGGTTGTTCTTGCAGAAGACCCAGGTTCGAATCCCAGCACCCATATGACAGCTAACTGTCCATAACTCCAGTCCCAGGGGATCTGACCACCTCTTCTGATCTCCATCTGCATTGCACGACATGGGTGCACTTACATGCAGGCAGTACACACATACACATAAAAATAATAAATTTAAAAAAAAAGACCATGCTCCCAGAAATCCTTATGTCATATGGTACACTTCAAGAGTGTGTTCACAATGTGATGGTTGCAGGCCTTTGGGCTCCTCTGCCCTTGGATGTGATGGAGCTAAGCCTGACTGGATCCCTGCTGGAGGATACTGGCAGGTTCTCCCTGAAACTTCAGGAGCTCCAGCCATGGACTCCCTCTTCTCCAGGGAAGCAATGCTACAAACCAGTAAGGGCTGCATATCTTAAGCAGTAGGTCACCAAGTCCCCAGAATGCAGCCCCCACCTAGCCAAGGTCCCTTTATGCTGGCCAGCACTGCCTCCTTTAGCAGTTATGTTCCTTCCTCTTGAGTCGTCCCAGAATCTCAATTCCCGGCTTTCCTGAAAATTAATGCAGAGGATCTGGTCCTCACCTGATGGGGCTGATGTCTTCTCCACTCCCTTTGACCTAAACATGGTTCGACAGACCAGGGGTAGGCCCCCAAACCTACCACCCCTGCGGGGAGGGGTCCTCCTCTAGGCTAGTATTTACCTGTCCAAGTATCTATGGAAGGTGGAGATGGGAGGATTACGAGTTGGAAGCCAGCTCAGACCATGTCTCAAAATCAAATTTTACGAATGTAGGTCAACGCTAGAGCGTTTGCCTAGCATGCATCAAGCCTTGCCTAATCGCAAGCACCGCCAAAAAAGGGGGGGCAATCCTTGTGTATTTTTCCGACCATTTAAACATTCACAGGTTGACAGATGAATGCATGAGCCTCCTTCCTTCAAGGCGGTCCCCCCCCCCCGTCAGCACCTCGGCCAGCTCCCCGCTCTGGCCCCCGCGCTCACCAGTCGGGGGCGAAGGCTCCCTCTTGGGCTGGAGGCGACTGGTCTGGGGCAGGAACGGGTTATTCAGCCTAAGGAGCAGGGCAGGTCAGAGGGGCTGGTCCCGGCTCCGCCCGCCCCTAACCGCCGGCCTGCGAGGCGCTCACCCGAATGTGTTGGGCTCCTCCACCACCTTCATCTTTCCGGCACGTGCAGGCGTGGGCTCTGCGGAGAGCGAGGCGGTAAGCAGCGTGGAGTCGGGGACGCCGGGGCGAGAGCGGGGACGGGGGACACGGGGAGGGGCACTGACCGCGCGCCGTGAGCCCCAGCAACATCACGAAACAGGCCAGCCTTTCCGCCATCGCTCCAGCTACTGAGAAGTCACGTGAACGTGGGAGCAGGAAATGACGTCTCTTGAAACGGGAAGCGACATGAGGGCGCATGCGCACACTCTTGGAGCCAGGCTGCGGTTGAGGGTACTTCCTGGGTTACCGGAGGTCGCTTCTTCGTTATGGGTCGCAAGAAGGCTCCTCGCGGGCGGAAGACCGGGGGTGGTCACGCTCGGCGTCCCCCTGGCCGCTCGCTGGAAGCTTTCGGGGAGGAGATGGGCGCCGTGCTGCACGGTGAGTGCGGAGCGAGCGGGACAGCGGGGCAGGGTCTGGAATCCGCGCTGAGGACCGGACCTTCTCTCGCTTGTGTAGCCTCCGCGCAACCACTGGCAACCGAAGACGAGGGCGGCCCGGACCCGGCGGGGGTGCCATGCACCCTGGGTATGTGGGAGCTGGGTCACTGCGACCCTCGGCGCTGCACCGGCCGCAAGCTTGCCCGCCTGGGCTTGGTGCGCTGCCTGCGCCTGGGCCAAAGATTCGGCGGCCTGGTGCTCAGCCCCATAGGAACGCAGTACGTGTCTCCCGCAGACAGGTAGGCACTGGAGGCCTTTGGGTTGAGAGGGGCTTGAAGTACCGTACCATCCTCTTTTCTTCGTTAACTGCCCCTTACTCAGGATGTGATTTTCTTCCAGGCTTGGTATTTGTTTTATGTACTCGTGCCTTCCACGTGGGCAGGGGTGTGTCTAACTTGTCCCCTTGCCTAGAGCGTGCCTATGGTGTAAAACAGCCTAGGATACACATTTGTTACAGCAGCTACCAGTGAGGGCTCTTGGCACCATTGTTTGGGTATATCACAATGATGTCTCATCCTTAGTGAAGCCAGTCACCCAAGGACATGCCTCACTTGGGGCCCCAGAACATACTCTACACTGTATCTGGCAGACAACTGGTGGCACAGTCTGGGGTTGCTGTCATAGACTGCTCCTGGGCCAGATTGGATGAGACGCCCTTTGGCAAGATGCGAGGGAGCCACTTGCGGCTGCTGCCCTACCTGGTGGCTGCCAACCCTGTAAACTATGGTCGACCCTGCAGACTTTCCTGTGTGGAAGCTTTTGCTGCTGCCTTGTACGTTGCAGGTGAGTTTAGGTCTGACAACAGCCTGGTCTGCTGGTCTAGGGCCTGACTGCCCCCAGAACTGTGGTTTCTCCTAGCAAACCCCTGGGCAGGGGGATATGAGGAGTATGTAGGGAGCCATCAGGAAAGCCTCAGGTTTCAGTCTCAATGCCTACCTCCAACCTTGTCCTTGGAGAGCAGAAATAGAGACAAAATGAGACAGCTGCCTTATTACACAGTATGAGTCATCACTGTATCTTCAGGAAATGTAGGGTTCAAAGAAAGGGCCAGAGAGAAAATCCTAAGACAAGGAACCAGCATGGTAGGAATATTTCTCAGCAAATGAAAGGGGCCTGGAGGTGGGGACACTCAGCTCCCTGGCATCCTAGGACTGTCCAGGAGCCAGAGGGATATAGTTGTGTTCTCTAGAGGGATCACAGACTTGTATTTTTTATGCCAGGCTTTTCAGATCTTGCTGTCATTTTGCTTCAGAAGTTTAAGTGGGGCAAGGGCTTCCTGGACCTGAACCGACAGCTCTTGGACAAGTATGCAGCCTGCTGTGGCCCAGAGGAGGTGCTGCAGGCAGAACAGGGGTTCTTGGCCAGTGCCAGGGACACCCCTAAGGAGGAGGAGATTGGTAAGGCCTGGCATGATTGGGAGCTCAACCAAAGCAGCTAAACCCCTCCAGAGGAACCTTGGACCAAGGGTTTGGGTTTGCCTGAGCTTACTCAGAGGTCACCTTCCTCTCTCTGTTCAGATCCCTTTGATGTAGACTCAGGACGAGAGTTTGTAAACCCCAACCGGCCTGTGGCTAGTACCCGGTAGGTCCTGTGACTCCACATTCAGTGATGGATCAGATCTAATATGCTGCTGGGGCTTAGACTCAATTCCTTCTGCTTTGTGGGTGTGGCATTCTAAGCAACATCTGGTTGGGGACTACAAGGTGTAAAGCAGCTGCCTACTGGAGGGGTTTGGGCTCAAAGAACTTTAGTGAGTGTTATAGGGAAGGTGAACTTGGACTGACCAAGGATGATACCATGAAGGGCACATTCTTCCCTTTCAGGCTGCCCATGGACACGAATGACACTGATGAGTCTGAGGACCATAGTGACAGGTCTGAAGAGGACAGTGACAAGTCTGAGGAGGATAGTGATGAGCCTGAGGAAGAAGGACCTGGTGCTAAAAATGGAAGAGCAGCAGCTACTCTCAAGTAGAGGCTCTGGAACAACAGGCTGAGGCCAGGGCCCCCACTGACATTTGGAAAAGAATCAAGAAATGGCAGAGAGACTGAAGTTTGTAGACACATACATTGTTAAAGTTGGGATGCATTAGTACAGAGGTGGCAGTGGGACCTGGGGATGGACAGGCCTGGTGGGACTGGGTTCTCCATCAGTTCTGAGACAGCCTTGTTTGGGGTCTTGCTTTGGAGCTCTCATTAAAGCTACAGGCCAGAAAGGTGCCCCAGTATGAGTCTGTCACCTTGTACTTGGCCAAGGGTTGGGGGAATCTGCTGGGCTATGGGATAAGTGGTGTGGTCATATGGAGATATGTAAAAGGATAGCTGACCAGCTGGCATAGAGCCCTTAACCCTGATCTCCAACTTGGGTGATATCTTTTGCCTCATGGTGACTACAGAAGAACCTTTCCTGGGCCCAGGAGCTTGGTTGGAACCAGAACCTATGTAATCCTCAGCCAGTTTCCGTGCTCACCTGCTATGTAGAGCATCCAGATCCAAGAGAGAGAAGCCACGGGTAGTGGAAATTCTTACCCTCACCCTCTGCCTGGGGCCCTGGCAGCTGCTAAACTCCAGAGCTTGGGTTGTCCCAACCTGGCCCCCAGCCTTCCTGCCTCAGGAAACAGAACAGAGCCTCCTTTAGGAGAGGCTTCCCCACTGGCATTGCTATCATCGTTGTAGTGTGTGAACAGCAACTCTACCCTTCACTCCCTAGCTGTGACCACAGGGGTCTCTAGATACTGCCTAATGGCATCTAGGAAGCAAGAATCCACTGAGAGCATATGCCCACCAGGACCAGGCCTCATCTATCCTGCTCCATCTCCACACAAAGCTGCTGGCCAAGTCCCACTGAGTTGGCTGCCCATATTCAGGGTAGGACATGCTGGGACACGGGTTCATAGCACATCAAAAGACACAGCCAAGGCAGACAGAAGCCACAGGGTCCAGGCAGAGCAGGCAGGTCATGGTGAGAAAGGGGCCTCCAGGAACCCTGGCTGCCACAGAGTGGGTCCCACAGGGAAGTGGGGAGGACCAGCAGAGTACTCAGGGATCAGCCTCCATGCACTTCTCCAGCTCCTTGAGTTTCTTGACAAACTCCTGCGCCTCCTTATTATTGCGGCCTTCCAGCATCCGCAATGCAGACCTCACTGTAGGTGGACATGCAGGTAGGTATGAGGAAGCCAGCTCAGGCCAGGCCCACTGCCCTCGACCCCATGGACCTTCACTCACCCTGAGCTCTGGGCCTTCGCAGGTGCAGTGTGATGGGCTGCCCAGCTCTCACACTCCCTCCTACATGTGGCCTTGCGATGCCACTGATACCACCCAGGCCAAGAGCTGCCTCCCCAGCGAAGTCATTGGTGGACAGCCAGTCATGGTCCATGACTGTGAACAGCACACAGGCCCCACGGCGGCGACATGCCTCTGCAGGCACAGAGCTGTGGATAGGGCAGTCAGGAGCCTGCTGTAGCCATGTGGTGCAGGCAGGGGCACAGTGGACCAGGCAAGCACTCACAAGTGGAAGAGTTCATCATACACCGGGTGCAGCGTTCGGGCCTTGACCTGGGTCCTCTGGCTGCGGACCAGTGGGAAGAGATGTGGTGGGCCCAGCTCCATGATCACAAAGGGGTCACTCAGGCCTAGGAGACACAGTATGAGCCAGCTGTCGCCCCCCCCCTCCCCGCTGCTGCTGCTGCTACTATGCTTCACCATTGGCATCCAGGGGCAGCAGGTCTGCAGCATGTAGCACCTCCACAGCCAGCCGTTGCTCAGCTGCCTCATAATGGCAACGGACGCTCAGGCGCCCAAAACGGTTCTGTTCCAGAGACCTCTGCAGGAAAGGTGGGTGGGAAAGGCCAGTGAGTAGAGCTGGGGCTCAGGGCAGGGCTGTGGGTAGATAGCGACAGCCCTACCTGCTTGAGCTTGTCCAGATAAAACTGCTCAATACATTCACGGGTAGAGCATTTATGCAGCCTCAGCTCCTCCTCCAACCTCTGCAAAGGAAGTTGGGTGCTGGTGACTGGTCAGTGCTGGCATGGCAGCCAGGTGCCTTCACAAAGTCATCTGTACCTTCTTAGCCACCTGGTTTCACATACAAGGACACCTGCTGCAGGACAGCAGGCTGAACTCATGCCTGCAGAGAACTGGGCTCACCCAAGAGCTCACCTTGTAGCTTCCATCCCTCAAGCTCTCCAGAGGCAGGCCCTGGCCCTCAGCATGGAAGAAACTGACCAGAGCCTATGACAGGGAAAGAAGTGGCAGAGTGGGGCATCAGCTGTGGGGCCTAGAAAGCACCAGGTCTTTTTTTTTTTTTTTTTTTTCCCGTCTTTTGGAAACAGTTTCTCTGTAGCCCCAGCTGGCCTGAAACTTACTATGTAGACCAGGCTGGCCTTGAACTCACAGAGATCTGCCTGCCTCTGCCTCCCAGGTACTGGGATTAAAGGCAGTGCACCACCATACCCAGCTTTGTTTTCATCTTTTTGAGACAGGGTCTCCTTGTAGCCCCACCTGGCCTAGAACTCGCTATGTCGACCAGGCTGGCTTTGAACTCACAAAGGTCTGCCTGTCTCTGCCTCCCAAGTGCTGGGCTTAAAGGTGTGTGCTACTACATCTAGCCTAGCACCAGATCTTAAGGAGCCAGGGCAAAGCCACTTCTCAAGTCTGTTGTGTCTTACATCCTCAGGAGGCCTGAGAAATCCCAGCACCTGAGGCCAGGCAGCTGTGGGAACAGGCAGCCCTAGGACAGTAGGACTATGGTGCCATAGAGGAACCAGTCTTGGCTTCCTACAGGGTCAGCAGGAAGACTCACCTGGGAGCTTCTAGTGACCCTACCTCCAGGGTGAAGTGGAAGCGCCCGTAGAAATCGGCAGAGACATCTCTATTTGCACTCAGTGCCTGCAGAATGGCCTGTAGGAGCAGCTCCCAGAGGGCCTCCAGCACCCTATAGGAACACCACCTGGGTGACTCCCTGGACCAGTACCACCCCACCTGTCCCATTGCCTAGCTGTTACCTACCTGCTCAGATTTTCCTTCACCAGCGAGGCATTCAGCAGAGCTAGCTTCTCATCCAGGTACTTCAGGAGTGGAGCCACAGCCTACAAGGCAACAGTCCTCAGGGCTGACTGACCTGGACCCAGCCTGCCCCTGGTACATGTACTCCCAGCTCATCTCAGGCACTCACCTCATCATTCTGAATAGAGTCTGGAGACAAACTGATGTGCTGTATGTACTTCCTGATGTCTGCCACCATCTGAGAGAGGGGTGGTGCTCAGAACAAGAGTGGGGACTCCAGTGATAGCCCAACATGCGCACAAGTCCCGGGCCCCACCCCCCTGCCCACCTTGGAGGTCAGATGTGCTGTCACAGTGTGGGCTTCCCGCTTCAGGTCTTCATCCAGGGCCTGTATGCAGCTGAGCAGGGGGCGGGGGAGCACTCCCTCCAGCCCAGCAGCTCCCTCCGGCCATGCTAGGCCCCTCAGTGCCTGCCCTGAAGCCCTGCGCACCAGCTCCACATTGTTGAGCACCACGCAGAGCTGCGGAGGTGTGGCCAGAAGCAGCTGGGTAGCTGTCACGGGTGGGAGGTGGGGGGGGGTCAAGTGGCCCTGCCTAGCTACCTGCTGGCCTCACCAGACCCTCAGCCTCTTACCTGTTCACTCACTGCCTCTCCAGCAGCCCCAGGTTGGGTGTCTACCTTCTTCCGCAGCAGCTCCGTGTAGAAGAGGGCAGCCTCACACATGTCCTGGGGCAGGAGATGAGCAGAAAACTTGAACCCCCATGAGATGAGCAGAAAACTCTGCCCCCATGACCTCCCGGTCTACTCCCCACATTATCACAGCCCACTCACCTGGCTGAGCTGGGTGCCCAGCCCCTGGGCCTGGGCAAGGTCAGGCCAGGCCAAGCGGACCCAGAGCTCCTGTATATGGCTTAAGCAGAGGCTGGCAGTAGCTGCAGAGCTGCTGTGCTTGGAAGCAGCATCCACAGGCTCCAGCTGTAAAGGCAGAAGGGGGCCAGTGTTTTGGGAACATGGGACAAGCCCTAACATTACGCAGCTGAGCATATACTTACTGTGTCTACATCCACGGCTCCCTGAAGGCGCCACTTGGCCTGGTCCCGCAGTACCTGCAGCCAGAGCTTCACTGCTGGTAGGAATGGGGTGTGGATGCCAGCCAGGGCCAGGGAGCGGCTGTCCCTGTAGTGGATACTGACTTAGAGCCCATCAAGACTCACACATCCTCACCCAGCAGTCTTCAGGCTCAGAGCCTAAGGGGTCACTGGCCCCAGGTAATGGGTACACACCGACCAGGGATGCAGCTCCAGAAGCGCTGGGTGTCAGCCAGGGTCAGGTAGAGCTCAAAGAGCCCCGAGGCCACCTCTAGGTTCATCTTGGAGCTCAGCTCCTCTGTCAGCATCCATGCCTCCTCAGCCACCTGTTCCAGATGGTGGGATCAGGCCACTGCCAACAATAAATCTGGGACCCCATCTTAACCAGGAACTTCTCCCCAGTCCCCAACATCCACAAATACCCAGAGTCAGGGCCCCCCTCACCAGACGCTCTAGCTGCCGGAAAGTAAGAGTGAAGAAGTCCACCTTGAGGATGCTGCAAAGGACAAGCCTCAGACACCTATTCCCTTCCAGTTAGCCTGCCAGCCCCACCCTTCCCAAGCTAGTTTCAGTGCCCAGGGGAAGGCCCTACCCATGAAAGAGGCTGGCATAGACTCCATAGCAGGACTGCAAGTCCTCATAGATGATATCTGCGAGCTCGATAAGCCCAGTTAGGCGCTGCGGCCCAGGCTGCAAGAAAACCAGGCTTGAAGTGACCTCTGCACCTCTATTGCCCCCAAGGATCCTGCATTCCCTGTGCCTTCTAAGTTTATGCCCTCCAGATCCATACCTGTTCCCGAGGACTTTTGGTGTTTAGGAGCTGGTCATACCACTCACGGTTGCCCCTCTGAAGTAGGAGTCAACAAGCAGCACAGTGGGTTGGAGGGAAGAAAGTCAGGTTAAGGGACTGTGGAGAGTATCGCCAGCAAGGGCCGGGGCATGGAGGACCAAGATGGGTCTAGACACACCTTCAAGGCAGCAGCAATGTCCATGTTGAGCTCAGTCTCGAAGGGACAGATTTCAAAGGAGGGCTGGAAGAGCTGCAACTTGTCGAGACACCTGGTGAGAGCAGCCAACTGATAAGACCCGTGGAAGCCTCCACCCTCCCTGCCCCACAGCCCTGCTACATTGCACCCACTTCAGCAGCAGCTCCAAGCGGTACACAGCTGTGCTGTTGGTAGCAGGGAAGTAATCTCGGAGCTGCCGCAGCAACCGCAGCCCAAACTCAGAGAAGGCGGAAAAACTGTCAGCTAGGCTCTCCTCCTACAGGAAATGGGTTCTTTAGATGGCAAGATGCAAGCAGCCTTGTTCACAGATACTGAAAAACCTTCACTGCCTTGTGTAGTGAAGGCCCCAGTCCCTTCCCAGTCTCGGCTTCCACAACTCCCCACTCACTGTACCTACAACCCTCAGGGCCTTTATACCTCCTTCCCCTCTGCTCCTCTGTCAGCACCCTGCCATTGCTCACTTGCTCCTGCTGCTCAAATTCTCAATACCTCAGTGGCTTTTCCCTCAGCCCATGCATCCTTCCCAAGGTTATTTCGGTGCAACCCCCACCTCTTTACTGCACAATACTCTCCCACATTATGTGCTTCATCTGTTTTTTACCCTCTAAGGGCAGGGCTCTGTCCCTTGGCCCCCAGCATCCCCTTTACCAAAAGCAGGCAGATTTGTGGTCATGCTTGTGCCCACCTGCTCCTGAGGCAGTGAGGCTGCCTCTTCCCAGTGTGCCTGTATATCCTCCAGCAGCCCCAGCAGGTAGCCATAGTCAAGGGTGCGTGTCTGATGGTGGCGGCTACTGACCTGCCAGTGCCTGTAGGGGCCGAAACTTGTGGTCTGGGGCTACTTCCATAGCATTGCCCCATCCCATGACCCTCCCACTTACAGCACTGCTTGGGAGGCCCCACCCTCAAGTGCAGCCCTGCTCACTCACAGCACTGCCAGCTGCAAGGACGACAGGTTGCTCTGGGCTCCGTGCAGGCAAAGGATTGTGGTCCCAGCCACGCTAAGCTCACCACGCCAGCTGCTAGAATTAGGCTGGGGGAGAAGGCCAAGGATGGGCAGAGGCCAGAAAGTCCCTTCATTCTTACTCTGGGCCCCCCAACCCCATTCAGCACCCCAGGTTCCCAAGGGCACCCACTACCTCTTCCACTCGATGCTCAAAACGCAGCACACGGCTGAGTAGCAACAGGTAGGACAGGAAGCCCGATCGCCCACGCTGACTCATAGCAGTGTCCCTCTGGAAGGCAGAGCCCATGGTCTGTCACCAGCTCTGCCTGAGTCCAGTGGGCAGGGATGAAGATATGTCTCCCACCTGGGTGGTGATGAGCTTGAGGACCAGGTGGCAATCTCCCTGCACACGAGAGGCACTGGAGCGTGGTTCCAGCTTAAACCAGCGGTCAGTACCCGCCACAGGCACCTCCTGGGGGTGGGGGGGGGAAGGCAATGTCAGATCTAGAGACTCTTAGAGAGATTCTGCCCGTTTCCTTCTTCCACACAGACTCATGGAGCTGGGGTATAACTCGTTGGTAGGGTGCTTGCCTAGTATACAAAAGGTCCCATGTTCAATCCCCAGACAGGAGGGGGAAAAAAAAAAGAACTTGTGGGACCCCGGGGGAAAAGCAGGGAACGCTCAGTGAGTCCCCAGAGCAGATGTGCCTCTGGGCAGCCCTCTCTCCCCCGAGTACCAAGAGAGTGGAAGGCTCTAGGGGATCACAGGATACTGCCACTGGAGATATCCAGAAGCTCTGGGCATTCCCATGCACCCACCAGGCACCCTCAGGCACCTCATCCACCCAACTGGTGCTCCCTGGGTAACTCTGCCCCATCCCTCCACACACACCCTGATTGGGATGTTGAGGCATCCCAGGAAGTCATCAGTGTGGTCCTCAGTGGGTCCTGCTGTCCCATTTGCACGAGCAGATTTGACGATCTGTTTGAAATATCTGGGCACAGCAGGGTGGTGTCACCCTGGTGGTCCCTGGAAAGCCACCACCCACTGGCCCCTCTGGTCAAGCTGTAGTCATAGTTCTGGGGCCACTGATACCCCCCCCCATCCAACACTGCTCTACCTGCTCATGCCCTTTAGGCCGATGACTTCATTCAGCTTCCTGCATGCTTCTGCCAGGGACACATCATCATCATGGTCCCTGGGGGCAGGGAATGGCTTGTCTGGAGCTCCCAGCCCAGCTTTGAGTCCCCTTCTCTGTCCCCCCCCACAAACCAGAGGTACCACTCCCCATGCCCTGTGAGGCTCAGGGCCCTCTACCAGATGTCCAGGTGCAGCTGGTCTGTGTTGACATCCTCAATTTCACTGCAGGGAGGACAGAGAGATGCTTGTAAGGCTCCCAGGCCACATCTGCCTAGGATTGGGGCAACAGAATGTCTAGGAACAGCAGAGAGTAACTCTCCAGACAGTCTGATGGGTTCACATCTTGACTGCCACTTGCTACTAGCTGTGTGGCCACAGGGACACATCCCTTTCTGGGCCTCAGTTCCCCCCTCTGTAAAGTGGGTGTGTGACCAGTCCCCCTTTGGAGTTCCCTGGGGCAGTAATGAGTGATCACTCTTAGGGTATTTAGCTACTAGCAGGGTAGGGGCCTTACAACAAAAAGTGCTCCTTCCAGACAGGGTTCAGGGTACTACTCTTGACTTCGGTGACCTGGATATACTTGGCTGGCAGTGGGCCACTGCGCTTGCTGCCCTTGCGGAAGCTGAAGCGCTGCTCCTTCTGCCCACTTGGCTCTTGTGGGGCACCAGTAGCTGGCAGGATGCCCAGCATGCAGTACGGGTCACTGAAGCCTGAAATAGGGCATGAGCCTCAGCTCCTGGCCCTCAAGTTCTCCACTCTCCATAGCTACCAGGCCTGGGAGCCACAGGAGTCTGCCAGATACTCACCATTGGGGTCTTTGGCCAGAAGGTTCTTGGCACGCATGACGGAGACTTTCAGGGCATACATGGGGGCCTACAGACAGAAGAGCACTGGGGGACTTCACAACACTCAGCAGCCTCAGCATTCATGTTATAGTCCCCCACTTCCCCTGCCCACCCCTGTATCTCTGCCATACAGGTACTGCTGTTGGTCAGCCAGTGCCTGCCTGGGTGGGCATCGCCTCACCTTGGCCTTCTTCACACGCTCAATGGCCTGGGTATGCTCCTCAAGGCTGGTACCAAACACCTGTGGACAGTGGGCAGGTGAGCAGGACCCTGGGGAGAGGCTGGCACTGCCATGGAGGCCTCCAAGAGTGTATGTAGAAATGAACCAATACCTCTGACCTGCCACCTGGTGCTGTGGCTCTGAGCATACACCACAGTGGGCAGGTGAGAACACAGCACAAATAAGGTTGTGGGAAGTAGAACAAGGACTTGGCAGTTCAGAGTATACATCAGTGGGAAGGAAAGCTGTCCTCTGGCGGTCTCCTCTCTTCTGAGCACCTGTCTGTACTTCCTAATCATCTCTGTCATTTTCTTGTATCCTTTGCATGTGTATCTGCACGTCTAATTAAGTCTTTATCCAGGGTGTGTCCACCAATGTGCACATGTTTGCTTGTCTGTGTGTGTATTCTGTGTGCTGTCAAGGTAATGGTAACATTAATGTGTGTGCACATGCATGAATGTGTCTCAGTTCTCCCCAGGGTAGGTCAGTG
This sequence comes from Nannospalax galili, assembly GCF_000622305.1. Lineage (NCBI taxonomy): Eukaryota > Metazoa > Chordata > Mammalia > Rodentia > Spalacidae > Nannospalax > Nannospalax galili. Next base: position 980,540 of record NW_008358090.1, on the reverse strand, counting down.
TGGGCAGGGTCCTGCTCACCTGCTGAAGGTAGCCCAGCAAGACCTCTTCGTCGTCAACCTGGTCAGGTCCCATGGTGCCTGCCCGGTGGAGGACTGTGTACAAGGCCTCCTCATAGAGCATCTCCATCTTCAGGGGACAAGCAGAGCTCTGTGCACACCGTCCCCAGCCCCAGGCAGCTCCTCCCACTGCAGAGCTGGCCCCAGCGTTAGTGCCTCTGCTCCTGCCTCTCTTGCCCACCCCACCCTACTGCACTTCACACCTGTCAGCAGACCCTGGAAGCTACAGTCCTGGGGAAAGCGGTTAGCCCCTCCCTAGGCCCAGACAACCCCCATTTATTACCTCCTCCTGGGTCAAAGCTCTCAAGCCACGGTTGGGATCCACAGGCTCAGCAGGGGCTGGGGAACCACTGCGTAAAAGAACCTGTGAGGGTTAGGTTGCCAGGTGAGGGTCTGTGAAGGCAGGGGCCCCTTAGTCTACAATTGCCCCCCAAATTCTAAAGCTGTCTATACAAGGGTGCTTCAGGGAGATATAGATGTAGGAGGTAGGGATCTAACAGGACCTGGAACAGTGGCCTGTGCTGAGTTGCAGCCCCTAGGCCCTGCAGAAAAGGGAGTCCTTACCTCAGGGCATGGCAGGCCCTGTCTGCCATCCCCTTTCTTCAAGATGAGGCGCATGTGGGCAAAGAACTCCACACCATCCCCAGGTTTCCTGGGAGAAAGCCTGGGTCAGCTCTCTAACCCAACACACAGGACTCAAGGCCCTCATGAAGGGAGCGGAGCAAGGTGACGACCATGGTACCCTTCACCTTGAATTCAGGCCCTCTCAGTCCCCCTTCCCACTCAGATGGGTGAGCACTGGGCAGGCAGCGAGTGTATAGGCCAGCTAGGAAAGGGAAGCCAGGTGCACAGGCCCTGATAGGTCAGCTCCAGGGTACCCACCAGGCCCCTGTCGGGGGCTCCTGAGAGTCTGTGCTGGTGGTCTCAGGCTCCTGCTCTGTCTTGCGGCGGAAGGATGGGCACACCTGCACCTGCCTGAGCACGCTGCTCTTGATATCCAGCAAGGTTGACATGGCAGCCACCTGTAGAAAACAGGGCCTCAGGTCTGCTGCTTTGTCCTTGCATCACTGAAGCTCACAGAAAGTGGCAGAGACCCAGGAGTCTGCCATCATCCTGCATTGTACTAAGTCCCTGGAGGCAGATTTGTGAACTCTGCTGCCACACCTGCCAAATGACCTCATAAGCTTTTGTGTCCCCTACAATGTAGTTTTGGGGATGTAGTGTCAAATGCCTTCAGAGGTAGTGGGAGTGCCAGGCAGAACGCTCTGTCTGGGAGCTATTGGGATCTCAGTGGGGACAGGTGTGTTCTTCTACTGCCATATCTAGGGCTGGGACCCCAGCCAAACCCTGGCCACCCAAGGGAGTGGGACAGAACATGTTTGTATCTCCTGTGTCCTCACCAACAACCCTGGTTCCCACCTATTGGGGCTAGCACAAATACTACTCAGACCCTCACCACAGGGGGTCAAAATATGGCTCAGTGCCACACGAGGGCACAGTAAGGCAGGGCACTAGCCTGAGGTCTGGTCTTTATACCCACGAGAGTCCAGGGTAGAGTGGACATTTGTCCCCAAGGTCAGGATGGCCAGGAGGGAACTGCTGGAGGGTCCTTATACACAGCCAATACAACACCCAATTTTCACCATAGGGGCTAGTTTCACTCAAAGGGTTAGTACCCTCCAAAGTAGAGCTTATACCCCACGATCAGTAAAAAGAACATGGAACTAGTGTGCCCCAGCTGGTAAAGGCTGGGATTGTGTAGCTGCAGCCCCAGCTCCCTCCCTTCCCATTGCATCAGTTGTCCTCCAGTTGCTGTGGCAACAGAGCAATCCTGCCTCATCCTGTCAAAGCATCCCAGATCACCACTAGGGGAGTGATCTTTCAACTGGGAATGAAGCCTGGGTCCAGGCTACCCTTGTCCCTGGGACCCTCACTTGACCATCCTACTCTGAACATGGGTTTTGGGGTAGGCATACCTGTAGCCCTGGGATGGGGCTAGGGACTGAGGGGACACAGTGTCAGTAATGGGATTGACTACCAGGGAGGACACCCTCCCTTTTTGGGGTGGCAGGCCCAGAATCCTCTGAGAATTCTTGTTTCTCTCATGCTTGCAGTGTCCCCAGGCCTAGCCCACCCATGTCAGGGGAGAAAGACTAGTGAGATCCACACCTGAATATCTTTCAGCAAGGGCTCAATTTATCCTGTAGACCCCAAGTCAAATGGTAGGATGACACTTAGAACACAATGGTCTACTGAGTACCCCATTTCTACAAAACCATCCCACCTAAACACTGCCCTTGCTGACCCTGAGTGACATAATCCCTTCTAGGCCTGGGCCTTTCCCATACTGCCCCAGGGAGATCCCCTCTCTCTTTTGAAGAAAACTATCCTATATCCATGCCACCTCTGTCCCACAGCGCCCACTCCTTGGGCTCTCTGTCCCAGCCTTGTTGGCCTCATTAATAGGACATCATCTGTTCCTGTCATCCACTACAGGGCATTGGCATTTGCTCTCCGGGTCTCCCTCCCTTGATAGTACACACACACCTACCCAGTTTCATCAGTCCTAGTAAGGGGGAGACTGTCACCTCTATTTTACAAGCCAGGATATTCCACTCCTGGCCCAGAATCTCAGGGGTAGTCAGAGGATGGAGTCCCAGGGTAGACATGCTTTTTGCTGCCCATGGAACCTGTGATTAGGAGGGTTCTATCCCATCTGTGTTCCCACTGGCTCAGGCTGGCATTCCTCAACAGTGCTTTATTCTGACCCCTTTGCTCTAACCATTTCCTGTCTGATGAGACCCCAGAGCTGTAGACATGAAGGAGGCCGAGTGGCTGGCTCTGCACACTGAGGGGCAGCCCCATGAACTTCCTTGTGGGGGGCCCAGTGAGCTTTCATCATCACATGGCCAGTCCTGAGGTCCCAGAGGGCTCATAGTCACAGGCCCCTCTTCTCTCTAGCTAGGAGAAGAGGCTGCTATTCCTACACCCCAAGCCAGGAAAGCAGCCGCTGCTTGAACTGTTGCCAGGGCAACCGCCAGCTGCATCTATGTGTGACGGGGCCACGGGGGCTCGCGGTCCCAGAGACAAATGTGACGCAGGAACAAAGTGGCCTGACAGTACAGAACCTAAGGGGGTGCTTTCCTGAATTCCTCCATCAAACAAGGAAATAGGCCTGGGCTTAGGAACTTGCCCAAGGTCATGACCCAGGTGGTATCCTGGGATTCAAGGCTCTGCTATTGCAAACACCATTTTCCTAGGGTATTCTGAGCTGGAGTTCAGCTGCCTCCCAGTGGTTCATTCTGGTGCCCAGAAAGGGCTCTGGTTCCCCTGGAAACCTCATGTCGTGCTACCTGGGCAGCTGATAATCTCTTTGACCCAACAGCCCAGACTCTGGGAGACACTTGCCAAAGAGGCCTCCAACTGTGCTCCAACCAACAACCTCATTCACATTCACAGTACCATCACAAGGTGGAATGTATGTGACCACTGCCCATGCATTTATTTCTGTAGGAAGCAATGACTGCCTGGGGAGTCTCAACCTGTAGGGGACATCAGTGAGCTAGGTGCAGGAACCTCCCTTCCCCCACCCCCAAGCCTTTTCACCAACATCTGGTTAGCACAGATCTGACTGTTGTGTATTTCACTGTCCCTTTTGGGCTTAGACAACAGGACACACCCATATCCCTGCTCATACCCAGTCACCAGGACCAGAGTCATATCTCCCGTCCGACCAGTGAGAAAAGGAGTCAGGGAGCTGAACTGGGGGGCTGAGCCAAAGCTATAGTCACTTCATTCACTGGCTGCAAAGTGGTGCCATAGGCAGTTTGTTGCATGGTGTGGGACTGGGGCAATCTGTGCAAAGGCAGGATTTGAATCCAGGACTCTCATACCAAGCTGTCATCTGCTGTGCCATTTGGAGACAGGCAGATGAGTCTGAGGGCTAGGTGTAAGCGTCTTCCTGGTCCCCAGCCCATCATAAACACTAGAGTGTTAAGGGAAACACCTTGAATGCATGCGGGTGCCTAGAAATTGGGGCAGGTTAATAGGTAGGGTGGTTCTCTATAAGCCCTCTGGTTTTCTCTAAGTTTCCTCCTCTTCCTGGTCAGACCCCACCTGGCCCCTCAGACCCTCCCCAAGTTTTCCTGTATTCCTTGGTCTTCCACTGGCCTCAGCAGCTCCCCAACATCCCTGCTCAGGTGGGGCAATGGCCAATTGCACCTCAGCTGTCCTGCCTAGTATGTATGCTACTGGGAGTCTCATCTCTCTCCCTGATTTCACAGGAGGGTCGGGGGATCTGCATTTTGATCCCTGTAAGAGAACAAAAGCTTCACAGGTCAGAGGCCACCTGGATGCAGCTAGCCGATACTCTCCATGAATCTGTGAATCGAGCGCCTGGTGCACTCTTCCCGGGGCGTCTTACCTGCCACTCACCTATCTGTAGAGTCACTCCTTTTGTTGGGCTCCTCTTTCTGTACTGCGTAGAGGGGGCTGTGGTTTATTCCCGTTTTATTGGGGTCTCTTTCACTTGAAGGTAGGAGGTCCGAGGGGAATTTGGGAGCTGCTCTGGTGTGATATTTCTCTCTCTCTCTCTCTTTCTCTCTCTCTCTCTCTCTCTCTCTCTCTCTCTCTCTCTCTCTCTCTCACACACACACACAGACACACACACACACACAAAAGCACACCCCAGACTCAGACCAAGCGTTGGGGCCTGAATTCCCTGCAGGCGAGGAAGGGGCGGGGCTTTCCCTGTCAGGGATTTCGGGTGGGTGAGGGATAGGGTCTCAACAGGGTCATGGGAGAGTCTGGGGGGCGGAGTGTCTTCCTCCTCCTCCCTCTAGCTTGATGGGACACAGCCCGCTTGGAGGATCACAGGGAAGCCCCGAGGGGTTTCTCCGAGGTTCCCAGATCTGCTCCAGTCTTCTTCCTCTACTGGGGAGAGGCCAGAGGGGTCATGGCCAGGTGGTTCTGCAGCCGCCGTGACTGTGGGAACCACGGTTGAGGTACGCGACCTCCGGGAGGCCTGGGGTCCAGGCCTTGCGCCCCTCCCCCGCGCTCTGCAGCGCAGACACGGAGGAGCCCTTTGATCCTCCCAGACCCCGCGACCCCACCCCTCTCAGCACGCGCAGCCTCAGTTTCCCCAAGACCTCAGTTTCCTGTTGCCCCTGCCGCCAGCAATCCTCGTGCTCCTTGATGAACAGAGCTCAGAAGCCCCGGGCCAGCGTCCGAGGGGGCAATAGCCTCTGTCTGTCCATCCAGGGTGGGCTGCAGGCCGAGCCCCGACGGCAGGAGTTACTGCACTCACCGTGGGCAGAGGCTTGGGCTGACACGGGGTCGGAGGTTTCTGCAGGAGCTGCTGTCGCAGCCGCTGGGGACAACGAGGCACAGCGACCGCTCCCAGCCGCGCGCGCTGGAGACTGAGCACTGCGGAGCGGGCGCGGCGGGCGGGGGGCGCGGGCGAGTGGAGGCGGGGCTTGGCCTCTTTTGCTGGTGGGTGACTCCAGCCCGCCCCACGCGCCTAGGGGCCGGTGGGGTTCCTGTGCCTCTGCGGCCAGCCAGAGAGCCCCTTCCCCTGGCGCGGGCCTTCGAAACCCACAGGTGGGTGCCGAGAGGGGCGGGCTCTGCGCTGTGTTGGACCGGACTTGGATGCGCTAGCCCTTTTTCCTAGGGAGGAGGCTGTCGCGGGGTCTCCTTTCCGGGACTGCAGGGAAGCTACAGTTGCTCCAAAGGAACACGAAGTGCCTGGGCCACAACAGCGCAGACTTCCCGGAGCGCTGTGCAGCCATTTCCAAAGTAGCCCTCTCACCAAAGCGCTGACCCTAGGTACCTCCTGGAGCTGCCGTAAGCTCTGGCACCAATCGGCGACATCTCAGGACGTCCCTGTTACCTGTGAGTGTTTGCAAGAGGCTGGGATTAGGCCACAGCAGCTGGATCCCGCTGTTCCCAGCCCCCTTTTCCCACTCAGCCTCCACCACAACTCTCAAACTTGAGCAGCTGGGTGACATACCACTGTCCATCTTGCTTCTGTGCAGACTTACTTTGATTTGAATTTTTTTATCCCAAAGGTCCCATTCCTATGGGTAGGGCTCCAACTATTATGAGGAGAAGGCAGGCCTGGAAACCCTCCATCCCAGGTTGTAGCAAGGACCACCTCCTCTGGGGTGCTCAGGCTGGAACAGGCTTTCAGAAGAGCGCCGAGCAGGGTTCCATTTATAGATAGCTGCATCTTCCTGTGTTCATCATTGGACATTGAAGATGGAACAATCAGGAGACAGCAGCCTGGCCATAGTTTCCCAACCCAGGGAGCATGCAGGTAGGGTGGATGCTGCCACCTGCCTGGATTTGTGCATCCCAACGCATACCTATGTCTAGCCCTGTGCTCATCACTGTAAAGACAGGAGACAGTACAGGATAGCATCCTACATGACACTCAGTACCCATAGCCCACCTCCAGTTTGGTACAGCCTAGCCAGGCAAATAGGGTATGGGGGGCACTGCCAGGACAAGGATGTCAGATGAGCAAGGGAAGGGGCCTGGACCCCATGTCCCACTCTGTCCTTCTACGAGGGACAGGAGTTGGGGCAGTACTGTTGACCTCCCTCCAAGGATCTGGAGATGATGTGCCCACCAATGCAGTCTTGCCTCAGGTTTTGCCAACCTGTTGGAACAAACACGGTCTGGTTGCTATGGTGATCATAATGGCTTTGGGGTAAAGGGATGAGCCAGCAGCTGCTGTAAACAGGAAGTTGGGAGGGGTGGACAGCTGCCAGGCTGCCAGGACAGGGTGCTCAGCCCCATTGTGGGGACTCTAACCCCTGAGACTGGGCTGGGTGAGATGAGCCTCTGTCTTTTTTTGGTCTTTTTGAAGCAGGGTCTCCCTGTAGCCCCAGCTGTCCTGGAATTCACTATGTAGACCAGACTGGGCTTGAACTCAGAGAGATCCGCCTGCCTCTGCCTCCCAAGTGCTGGGATTACAGGCATGCGCCACCACGCCTGGCAAGCCTCTGTCTTTTTACAGGACACTGAGGTCTAAATATGGAAAGAGGTTTTGAGCCACATAGCAATAGGCTGTGTCCCAAACCCAGTCCCAGGTCTAGTTTCCCCAGGGTTCTTCCCTCCACAGAAGTTTAGTGGGGGGTTGTCAAACGAATATCTGACAATTCATTGGGTGACTCATGCTGTCATCTCCCATGACTTGGTAGTAAGAATGACTTTTACAATATAACATGATCTGGACTAATGGACTTTTGCCTAACCTTGCAACCAAAAAGCTATAATGTAAAGAAGCTCACTGAGTGATCTGCTCTGCTTGTGACCTGAGCATCTGACCTTAATCCCTCAGGATTCACCTTGCCCTCCACCCAAGATAGTGGATGAATGTGGATGTGCATGATTAACATATCCAAGTGCTGGAAGGAGCATGTTTTTCTCATTGAAAACAGTAAGAAAAATTAAGAAGTTTGCTTATAATTGTATGTGTGATATTCTAGGCCTAGGGATCAAAGGGCAAGATTCTCTGATAAGATAAAGGTGGATTCTAGCTTCTACTTCCCCAATTCATGCTGAAATACTGTTTCAATAAAAGAATGAGTGAAGCCTGACTCAGACAACAGTTTTACGATAGATCTGAAGGAATTGGGTCCACACTTGGCCTTAAAATAAATGCTAGGAGCTGGGAATGAAGGTGCACCTTTAATCCTAGCATTAGGGAGGCAGAGGCAGGTGGATCTCTGTGAGTTCAAGGCCAGCCTGGTCTACATAGTGAGTTCCAGGACAGCTGGACAGGGAGACCCTGTCTATGTGTATGCATGTATTGCCTGCATGTATGTAAATGCACCTGTGTCATGCAATCCCTGAGGAGGACAGAAGAAGGTGTCAGATCCCCTGGAACTGGAGTTACAGACAGTTGTTAATTGCCATATGGGTGCTGGGATTCAAACCCAGATCTTCTGCAAGAACAGCCAGTGCTCTTAACCACTGAACCATCTCTCCAGCACCTCACTATTTTATGTGTATGAGTATATTGCCCTTATGTATGTAAGTGCACCTGTGTTGTATAATGCCTTCAGAGGTCAGAAGAGGGCGTTGGATGCCCTGGAACTGGAGTTATGGACAGTTGTTAGCTGCCACAGGCTGTTTTCTTTATTCAAGCATAACTATAATATGGCAAGGCTGGAGAGATAGCTCAATAGTTAAGAGTACTGGCTGCTACTGCAGAGGACCTGGGTTTGATTCCCAGTACCCATATGGCAGCTAACAATCATTCAGTAACTTCAGTTCTAGGGGATCCAATCCAGGCATTGCATGACATGGGTGCACTTATATACATGCAGGCAATACACTCATACACATAGAGTAAAAATAGTAAAGAAAATAAATTAAAAAATAAGTGTGCCTGGTTATACCATTCCTTGGCATATACCCAAAGGATTCATCCTATTGTACAGACACTTGTACATCCATGTTTGTTGCTGCTCTTTTTACAATAGCTAAGAAATGGAAGCAATCTCAGTACCCCTCAACTGACAAGTGGTTAATGAAAATATGTACATTTACACAATGGAGTCTACTCAGCAGTAAAGAAAGATGAAATAATGAAATTTGCAGGTAAACGGATGAATCTAGAAACTGTTTTTTTTTTTTTTTTTTGAAACAGGTTCTCCCTATAGCCCCTGCTGGCCTGGAACTCACTATGTAGACCAGGCTGGCCTTGAACTCACAGAGATCTGCCTGCCTCTGCCTCTTGAGTGCTGGGATTAAAGGAGTGCACCACCATACCCAGCAAATCTAGAAACTGTTATATTAAGTGAAGTAACACAGACTCAGAAAAACAAAAGACGTATGTTCTCCCTCATTTGTGGATCCTAGCACCAAATCCTTATATGTGAGTGCAGGAACCAGGAAAATGTATGAGAACCAGGGAGATAATGGGAAAGAAGTTACCCGAGAGAGAAGAATAGTAGGAGACACGTGTTACTTAGAGAGAAATGTGAAAAAAAAGGGTAGTTAAAGGGGAGGGGCAGAAGGGGGGGCTATACAAACAACTATGGGAATAAAAGGGAAGAAGGAACTCAAAAGAGGTGGGACCATAGCATACAAAAATTATCAAGGGAGAAATGGGGAAAATTTAAATGGGAAGGGTGGGGAGGGAAGATAAGACAGGGAGAGAAAGAGGAGACATAAATAGTGCCTAGCTGGTATAAAAAACCAGAGGGAATCCTATTAGTCCAAAAACCTACTGAAAAATTACACATACAATATCCCTACATGAGTCCATGAGTATGGCTGAAGGCTACATAACAAGAAACAGTGCCAGACCGGAGAAACCTTCCTTTGAGTTCTTGGCCAGGGTGGTCCAAGAGACTCCCAAATTACACAGGCTATGGCCACAGTCCTTGAATGCCCCCCTTAGAACTTGATGGTAAGACCCTATTGCTGAAGACAGGACATACTTTGGACACGATTTGGAGCAATGGAGCTGGAACTGACCTGGAAGCCACCTCCCCTGAAGGCTAGCTCTCACAGCTTACTATGTAAGCTGGTAAGGGAGAACATCAATCAATAGTCTAATCCTAGCTTCAAGGTCTAAAAACCACATCAATGACCAGAACAGCAAAAGACATTGGTGCAGTAGTGGCACTTTTATCTTGTGGTTAATCAACAGCCACCTAATTGAACTTAAAGCCCACTCAATGGGAGGAAACTCATGTGTGGTACTATAAACCTAGCCAAATACACATAGCCGGAGAGGTCACAGATCTTAGAGAAAACCCCAAGGCTCTCACCCTAGATAAATGTAATTTCTTTTTTGTGTGTGTGTGTCCTTTTTGAGACAGGGTCTCGCTATGTAGACCAGGCTGGCCTCTAACTCACAAAGATCCACCTGCCTCTGCCTCCCAAGTGATGGGATTAAAGGCATGGGCCACCATGCCCGGCCTTCTTTTTTTAAATATGTACTATATTTTATGCATTTTAAGTTTTTGTAGCTTTTTAAAAAATTAAAATTTTTTTTTGTCTTTTTGAGACAGGGTCTCCCTGTAGCCCCAGCTGTCCTGGAAGTCACTATGTAGACCAGGCTGGCCTTGAACTCACAGAGATCTGCCTGCCTCTGCCTCCTGAGTGCTGGGACCAAAGGTGTACGCCACCATGCCTGGCTTAAATTTTTTTTTTAATTTTTATTTTGTGTGTATGAGTGTATTGCCTGCATGTATGTGAGTGCACCCATGTTGTGCAATGCAGTGGAGGTCAGAAGAGGGTTTCAGATTCCCCTGGAACTGGGGTTAAGGACAGTTCGTAGCTGCCATGTGGGTGCTGGGAATTGAACCCAAGTCCTCTGCAAGAGCAGTCAGTGCTCTTAACTGCTGAGCCATCTCTCCAGTCCAGTAATTTCTTACTATGTGCAAAATATGTATCCTTAAATTTACAAAGTATCCCAGTCACCACCTATCAAAGTAGCTTCTTTTTCAATAGACAGAGATTATTACAGAGTTACAACCAATGGTCACACACAGAGAGTCTCTGTGAATTGCCCAAGCCTAAGTGGCACATCTAGGATGCAACCTCCACACCTGAGTCATGTAACATAGAACGAGGGATGAAGAGAACACTAACCCATCTTTCAATTCTCATCAATGAAGCTTCTTCATGCAACAGAGGGCCAGGAACACAAAAGGCACAAATGGCCGAAACACAGAGAATAAGAGTCGGCAGAGTGTGGGTCCTTGGACAGGACTCCTATATTGAGGTCCACCCACCCAGGGTTTAGGGACCATTGCGGAAGAGGGGGTGGAAAGATTGTAAAAGCCAGGAAGGATGTGCATGACCACACAAGAATAGTCCTACAGGCACCTGAGGCCCTTCTCATACAAACCTACAGCAATGATGTCAGCATGCACAAGATCCATGCAAACTTAGGCAGACAAAAACCCAGCACAGAACTGTGGAAATGAACAGCAAGCCCAATCTCAGTCAAAGAATTATTGGCAGCTGATTACTGCTGGGTGAGGAAGAGCAGATCTTCTTGAAGGGAGGGACTCTAGATAGGCTAAATCCTGGTGGATAAACTTTCACTGAGGGACATCTTGGGACACTAACTTTACATAATAGGCCTTAATACAAATGACCAGTGGGGGGACTGTAGGAGGGTGCCAAAGGGGATGGGGGTACAAAGATGATTTTGTGTATGAAATACACAAAAATTCAATAATGAAAAATTTAAAAAAAGGAAATGCGGCTTAGAAATGCCACACTTGTTCTACAGTTGCCCTGCTCACCTCTATGTAGTCCTTCATTGCCCAGTGCCCCTGTTCCTCTCATCTGTAAAGGGGGATGACAGGTGATCCTAGACACTGCTGGGGGACCTTAGTACTTTAAGATCAGCCTGAGCCCTGAGCCAAGGTCTTCCTACTGCAGGGTAAGGCAGGGTAGCCAGTGAGGCCCTGTAGGTCAGGGAGCTGGGTCTATGGTCAGTCATTACCTGCCTTGGGGCAATCACCCTGAGGAATGACTGCCAGTCATCTACCTGCCTGCAGAAAAGAAGTGGCTCCAAGGTTATGTGTGGCCCAGGCTGGCCTCCCTGGCCTGTCCCTAAGCTGAAATCATTCAAGTGCACACCAGGTACTTTGTAGGTATTTTGTGGACTTCCTGAAGCCAGCACCTATATATCTGGAGTTGGCTCGGGTCTGGGTTCTACTGTGAATATACAGTTTTTTGAAACAGGATCTTGTATAGCAGGCTGGCTTCATACCTCACTTCAAACTTGCTATGTAGTTGAGGATGACCTTAATTTTCTGATCCTTCTGCTTCCACCTCTAGAGTGCTGGAATTACAGGCATATGCCACTATTCACAATTTTATGCAGTGTTGGGGATTGATCAAGAGCTTCATGCATGCTAGGCAAGCACTCTACCAATTGAGCTACATTTCTAGCCCAAAGATTGACTAATGTGCTGGGTTTTGTTTTGTTTTGTGAGGTAGTACTATGGACTGAACCTGGGGCTTGATGCATGCTATGTGCCATTTTTTTGTGGGGCCCAGGTTGGAGTGGAGGCAGAGAAGTAGGTCCAGGACAGAGCCTCGATAAGAGCAACACAAAGCTCACTGATAGGTAAGGCCCAAAGTGGACCTGCTGAGGAGCACAAGTTCTTGGTGTCTGTCCTGTCTTATCATCATTGCCAGTGAGGGGTGGTGTGCCAGAGCCTAGCTCCCACAAAAGCCCGCTGCTAGATTAAGGGCAGAGTGTGGACAGAGGCCAAGGGGCTACATCATAGAACAGCTGGACACACACTGTGCACCCTGCTTATATGTGCCCATAATTCTGTGCAGAATCTGGGGGGTTGGAGGTGTCTTTTTCCTCCTCTCAGCTTTGTGACCAGCCCTTTCCTGAGACAGGACCTACTGGAAGGGTGAGAACCTTCCTTTAGAGAGGTGTCCCTGAGGGAGGACACAGATGGTCTGGCCCAGACAGGCAGAGGCCAGGGCAGACAAGCCCAATCTTGTGCTTCCTGCATTTTTATGTTGTTAGCTCCTTTTCTCTTCTAAAAGCTCAGGTATGGCTGCCAGACAAGTATAGTCATCTTAGGGCCAGGGTGGGACAGATGGGACCTTCAGTTTCAGATCCTTTACACACAATGGCTCCAAACCAGACTCCCATCAGGCCCAGTGACTCCTCAGAGATATTGGCAGTGTCTGGAGGCCTCTAGAGTTGTAAGAGCTATCATGAAACACTCCCAGCTCCAACTCGGTGTCAGGGTCAGCAGGAGACAGGTCCTCAAACCCAGCATTCTTTGGGTCCTGTCTGCTAGAATTAGCCCAGATCAGTTCTGGGCTCTTCAACCTGGCAATTCATCCACAAAACTTCAAAGGGGGCTTAGGTATGGCAGTTTCAGTTGAAGATGGGCACTTTGGCTGCTGAGGTACCCAGGTGTCCAGGTGCTTCCTCTGAAGGCTGTAAATGATCTAGGAAGGCCAGGGGGACTAATAGCAGCCTCCAAACCATCACTGCTGGGGCAGGAGTGACCAGGTCTTCTGGCCTCTTTCAGTCTGGCTAGCCAAGTCCAGGTAGTTGAAGAGATGGAGGGCCAGACTGGCCACTAAGGCCAGGGCACAAGGCCCATACTCCTGTCCTCGGATCTGCTTGGGAAGCTCTTTGCACCCATGAAATGGGTTACTGGGCACAGCCAGTCCTGGACATCCCTGGAATCCCACTGGACTTTTGTTTCAAAGATTTATTTTTAAATTATGTGTATGTGTATGTGACTGTAGATGCCCATAGAGGCCAAGAGGGCTTTGGATCTCCTGGAGCTGGAGTTAGATAGCTGTGAGCTACTTGATGTGGGTGCTGGCAACTGAACTCAAACTTGGGTGCTCTGCAAAAGCAACAAGAGCTCTGCTCTTAACTGGAGCCATGTCCCCCTGGACCCCACAACCTCCCAACACTCATAAAGAAGCACTCCTGTCCAAGGAGACCCATCCAGGGGCTTGTTCCCAGGGAGACTTTACTCCAGTACGCTGAGGGGAAGCTAGTAAGATGTGGAGATTAAGGATGTGATACTGGGTACACAGACAGTGGGGGAACTCCTAAAGGACTAAAACAGAATAAATAGCAGGCAAGGTAAAGGCAGCAAAGGACACAACTGAGGGCTGCAGTTTGTGGAAATGTTTTAATTTGAGGATTTGTAGATACAGTGGTTAATCGGTTGCCCACAATGCCTTACCAATGAGGCCTCATGCTGGGACATTCTCCTCCCCAACTTAACACAGGATGGTCACAGACCATGTTCTCATGTTACAAGATTCACATCTCTGGTAAGCCAAGGACTGTGGTACAAAAGGAACATTTCATAGCTGGAATCACTACAGTTTGCTAGAAACATCAGTTACTTTAGAATACTTTAACTATAAAATATATTGAATTTCCATATATTAACCATATACATGTGTACCTATTACTAAATGTAGTCAGTTGTTACAAAATAAGACATTCTGAGAGCAGGCTACACGAACACCTGCCTGGACTCTCCAGGTGAGGCCCTGTGTTACCAACTGCAACTGTCCATCCAAACTCAGCCCTGGACAGGATTGTGTAGCTAACACACCCACAAGGCACTGGCACCTGCTCCACCCAAGTGCCACCAGCTGTAGGGGCTCAAGTCTCCCCAGTTTCAGGGTGGAGTCTCCTAGCTGTAGACCTGGGCACTCGCCCAACCCTCCCTTGATCCCTAAACTTGAGCCACTGGTGATTGGTTCCCATGAAAGGGTCCTCCAGGGGATCTCAGGAACAAGTCTGGTGGTGGGGATTGTGCTCACTGGCCAGCTGTGCCCACTATACCTCCCTGGGGTCTGCAAGGTCTGAGATCACAGGCCGAGCCCTACAGCAGGTGCAGGCTATAGGCCACTGCCAGACAGCAGCTTCACCACGGACCAGGTCCAGCAAACACGAAGTATGTGGATAGCAGTACCTGAGGGTCATCCTGAGCCGAGGCCACACCTAGGCTGGTCCCCTGGGCTGTAGGGCAGGGTTGACTGCAGGCCAGGAGGTGCAGGAGCTGTGGGCTTGGATGCTCTAGAGGAAGCGCCTGCTGTTTGCCAGGGCTGGTGGCAGGGTTGCTTCCTCCAGGGTGCAGGGCACTGAGAGGCCTTCAGACAAGCACTGAGGCCCAGAAGGGCCCAAGTGCAGCCAGCAGGCAGGGAGAGCAATGCAGGCTGCTGTGTTGCTGGCCCTCACTTGACCTCAGCTTTGATCTGGATCAGCCAGTCTTTCACCCTGCTGGGTATTTATGAGGGCTGGATGCAGAGTCCAACTTCAGAGGGTCACACTCTTGCCCAGTACCTTATGGCCCAAAGACCCGGATGGGGAGAATAGAACACACTTCTGTACATAGTCCTATTTACAAAGAACCAGATGAACATGGAGCTGCATGGGGCCTGGGTACATCCCCAGCAGAGACTGAGAACTCCTAGGTACTGTTCATGGGCCTTGGTGTCCAGCAAGGGCTGCAGCTACATGAGGAGAGCCAGGCATACCAAGGTGCCTCCTCATACTTTAATGATGATAATGCAACAAAAAAAACCTTTATATAAACAGTTTATTTATTCTAAACAGCAACACAGACAAAACGCCATATAAACACAAAGGAAGTGGTGCAGAATGGAGATGCTGGCCAACTTTGGATCTGAGGCTCATAAGCAATAACCCAGGTTCTGAGGACGAGGGAAGGGAGAGAGGGACAGTGTGGTTCTGTCATACGGCCAGCTAGAGAGCTCTGAACAGTGAGAAGCATGCCTGCATCCGAGAGCGAAGGAACTAGCTCCTAGGGGCTTACCAAGTACAAAAATTTATCATTTTACAGCAGTTGAAATACTGACATCAATATTAAAATAAAAGCAAGTTTTACATAACAATCAAAAATACAAAAGACTGAAGGAAGAGACCCTGTATGAAAAACTGGGGCAATTCAGCGAATTGAGGACTGTATGCCAGTGGCGGAAATGGAAAATGGCGCCCGCCCAACCCTCCCAGGCGACTAGTAACTGTACGGAGCGACTTAGATCTGCAAAAGGTTGTAAACAAGTTCTTGCCAAGCCAATCCCTTCCTCGTCACAGAGTACAGGGCTGCTGTTTATGAGGGGGCGAACTTCTTCGCTTGTGCTCGAACCCTTTTCTCATATTCCACTCTGTTTTGGCTGAGGAGGTCAAGAGAAAAGAAGACATGTTAGACAGGGTGGCAACATGGCCTGCTCACTGGGCTGGAGGGCACAGAGGCTACACCTGATGGCCACTGAGACAGGAGGTTTGATGACCACCTTAACCTATCAGGGACAGAGTGCAGACCACCACAGAGGGGACAGAGTAGCCCTAGACTTCTCACAATGGCATTCACAACACATTCCCACTACTGACTGGCATATGCAGTCTGGTGGCACTGCTACTGGGAAGCCTCATCAATGATAGCTCAATGCAGACATGGTATTGGTAGAGCTTTATATCAGAGCCTAGAAATTCTGGACTAAGGTAACCATCCCACCTCAATCACCTGACAGGAACCACAGGTGTGCATTCCAGCCTAGCAAGCCCACTCTTGACCAGCCATGAGCAATAAATCTAAGACAGTGCTATTAACCGGAAAACAACTCACCACACTAGGATTTACTCATTTTTTGAGATGGTTTCCCTGCAGCCCTGGCTGGCCTGGAACTCACTATGTAGACCAGGTTGGCCTCAATCACATGGAGATCCGCCTGCCTGCCTCCCAAGTGCTAGGATTAACGGCTCATTTCTGAAAACAGGTAAGTGCTTCTGTGGGCTTTCCATGTGGCCCTCAGCCCAAGGCAAGGCGTGGACCTATTTAGAGACCTCAGAGAACTGCAGTCCAGGACTTGGACTGGACCACACTGCAACTGGGAATAAAAACTGCCACGAGGAAGCAATGTGACACTAAGGACTGTGGAACAAGATGACATTTATGGGTCTGGGCACTGTGGGGTCTTCTTGTGCAGCATGTCAGTGAGCATGTGAGCTCACCAAGGGTCCCCATGGAGCAAGCCTGAGCCCAAACTGCCTGGCCCAGGTACAGACAACAGGTTCTAAATGCCAAGGTCACCCCAGAAAAATCCGGTACCAGAACCTAAGCAGGGAGGACAGAACACTTAGGATCAGAACACATTCTGATCTTGGGAAGGGGCTGATGCTATCATGAAGACAGCATGTCACAGGGTAGTGGCCCAGCCCTCACCCAGTACTATCATTCACCAAGCAAGAACACTAGAGCAAGGCAGCAGCCACTCAGGGAGAAGGGACTTGAAACCAGCACATAAAGTGAGCCAGTGGCACTCTAGCACAGTTATACATACTTCAGACCTGCTGTTGCCTCAAAGTCATATAAAACAGAACTACAGATGAATGCAGACCTCTGTACTCATCCCCTGCTCTACAAATGATTCTTAATAAACTCCTTTTACTCATCAAGCTCGATTTGTATGAGTCATTTTTTGGGTGGCTGGTGCCATTCTAATTCAGAGGCAGATGATCCTTGTTTCCTTAGAAAAAGTCACCATCAGATCCCAACCCAGCTTCTTATGGCCCTACACAGACCAGTCCACAAATTGGAGTGTTCAGGACATCAAAAAACATGGAACCTCTGCTCAGGGTTGAGGGTCTTCTTTGTTGCCCACAGTACTTGTTCAACTGTCATTCAAATACAGACCAAATCACAAGCGGTCCTACTCTCTCAGCACATATGAAAAGGAACAAGGCACCCCTGCCAGCTTCACTATTATGCTGTGGGCCACACCCCTTTCCATGCCTGCCACAGCTCACCACAAAGTGGCCCACGAGAGCCTACATCACCTGATCTATACCTGCTATCCTATCTTATTATCATGTTCTGCTACATCAACTCTGGTCCCCATTCTTGCTCAGTGTAAGCCGCTTGTCCAGCTCTGTTGCTAAGCTGGATAAGCACTGTCCCCCCACCCCCAATCTTATATGGTGCTGCTAACTAGTGGGAGTGAGTTTGCACCTCTGCTTCAGGGCCTCTCTCTCAGCTAATATACCCCAGATGGGCCTAGTCTGTACTTCCAGTGAAGGAGGCTCAGACAGCAGGCCAGTGGCTACTAACCAGTAAATCGTGTAGGCCTCTGCTTGAGCTGGGTCTTGGATATTTGGTTCATTTAGAAGTTCTTGTATTCCTAATAAGATCTGTGGAAGAAACAAAAGAAACAAAACAATCAGCCAACACTGATGGGGTTCAGTGGTCTGAAAGGCTGTCTTGGCCACTGAGTACAGGGCAAGCCCATGCGCAGGGTGCCAGCTGACCACCCCATACCTGTTTGATTGTGATGGCTGGCCTCCAGTCCTTGTCTTCCTCCAGGATGGACAGGCACACTGTGCCCGAAGGGTACACATTTGGGTGAAACAGTGGTGGTTCAAATTTACCTGGAGGATGGGGAAGGAAAGAAACACTTTTGGAGGCAGATATTGCTCCCCTTTCCTCATGTGGTCCTTACCCTTCCTGATACCAGAGACCTTTAGGAAAAACAAACTTAAATGCAATAGCAGAGGGGACAGAGATGGAACGATGCTACAGCTCCTCTACCTGAGGAACCACGCCTGGATATAGCAGACAGAGAACACCTCATCCTCCCAGACTCTGCCTTGAGTAGGAACTTGGGGTAGCCAGAAGAGACCGTGGCAAGATGAGCCCACAGGGAAGGCTGGAGGGACCTTTACAATGTGTGAACCACTTTACAACACAGGCTTCAAGGACCTCACGTTTCTTCTTTATGAGAACAGAAAAATCTACTACCATCAGCCCTACCCTGGGACTGTTCCATAGCTGGTACTTTAGGATGTGCCTCACTCTGACCAGTGAGGCAACCAAATTTCTTTCTTATTTTCAAGTATTTAACCATAGCCCAGTTCCAGCAGGAAATGCTCTTGGGAGGAGTAGGCACCAATGGGGTTGGTTGGTAGAGCTCCTCAGGGTCACAGGCTGGATTGGGGTGCCTGGCACTCTGTTCTCAGAGGACCTCTGCTCCACTCCCATTAGAGGAGAGTCAGTATCTGAGCCGCAGGGAGAGCAGTAGGGTCAGGGCCCCTGCTGTACCCAGGAAAGTACAAGTCTAACTACAGCCTGATGTATCGAAGGGACTTGGGGATGAAGCTCTTGTGATACCTCTCTGGTATGCATGAGGAACTAGACAGAACTTTCAGTACTGCAAACAAATAGGCCAGGTGTGGTGGTACACACCTGTATTCCCAGCTACTATGAAGGCAAAGGCAGGAAGACTGGGAGTTCATGGCCAGCCAGAACATCACTTTTTCTAAAGTCTCCTTCTGTGCCATGTGGCATACCTCCATGCTGGTAACTAGGCACAGCCTTTTTCTTTCTCTCCTCTGGGCAGCTGCTGAAATTTAGTTTGCCTGCCCTGGAGTGTTTTTCTTTTAAACTCCAACTGTCTTCAAATTAAAAAAAAAAAAAAAGGCAATGTAGCGCAGTGGTAGAGCACTTACCGAGGCATCTGTGAGGCCTTAGGTTCAATCCCAAGTACCACAAATAATGAATCAACAAAGAGGTAAGATTCAGAATGAACACCCACATTAATTCCACCAGCTCTCTAGAAAATCCCCAACTACTCTGCAAAAAGCTTTGCATGTCCTGATAGAGGGGCCGCAACATGCAGTCTCTTCTGGCTGTAAAAGCACTCGATGCCATTCCAAAGTTGAGTGAAAGGCCACGAATGTAACTTGCATCAAAGGAACACTGATGAGCAAATGGAGAGGGTCAGAAGTTGTAAGGACAGGACTTCACAGATGTTGCTGTATCCCCAAACCAACCCTAACAGGTTCTCCAGCTTCATTGCCTCACATCTGGGCCAGGGCCTCAAGCAGTATGCCACAAAAGCTTGTCCCATCTCCTTTCATGTCTTTTACTGATCTGGGGACTGCTGTGTGTTCAAGTCTACCAGCAGGCATCTTGTCCCATTCTGGGCCTACCCTTTTTTTTGGTTGGGGATGGGGGAGTCTCTTTATGAGACAGGGTCTCCCTGTAGCTCCAGCTGACCTGGAACTTGCTATGTAGACCAGGTTGGCCTTGAACTCACAGAGATCCATCCATCTGTCTCTGCCTCCCAAGTGCTGGGATTAAAGGCATGTACCACTACACTTGGCTTGGGCCTACTGCTTTGCTCTTTATTTTTATTTTATGTGTATGCGTGTATTTACGCCTGCATGTAGGTAAGTACACCTGTGTCATGCAATGCCTGTGGAGGTCAGAAAAGGCAGTCGGATCCCCTGGGACTGGAGTTACATACTGTTGTTAGCTGCCATGTGGGTGCTGGGATTCAGACCCAGGTCTTCTACAAGAATAACCAATGCTCTTAACTGCTGAGCCATCTCTCCAGCCCGTTTTGCTATTTTTCCCCCATAGTAACTGTTAATTATTTGAGATAAACTATTCATTAGCCCCATGCCCCACACATTCATGTTTTACAGTTCAGGAACATGTTTTACAGTTCAGTGACAGACTCCTACGAAGCTCAATCCAAAGAATTCTTTACATTCTGAATTCATTTTGTGCTCTGGTATCAGCCTTCCTCATCTCCAAAATCTTTCATGGAATCATAATTTCTGTAGAAATCTGCATATGCCTTCTTTCTTTGTTCAACCACACGAAACTAGTAGAAAGTTGCAGCTCCCAGTGTGACGACGGGTCCAACAATATGGAACTGCAGGCACTTGGCCAGGAGGCCACGCACAGGTTGTTTCACCAAAGCACTGGATGCCATGATTGCAAATGTCCTCCACACCAACATCCTTTCCCACCGCTAGAGAAATGCCTGTTTTGTTATTTTTTTAAAAAATATTATTTTGTGTGTGTGTATTGCTTGTGTGTAGGTAAGTGCACCCGTGTTGTGCAATGCCCCGAGAAGTTCAGAAGAGGCTGCTGGATCTCTGGAGCTGGAGTTATAGACAGTTAGCTGCCATGTGGGTGCTGGGATTCGAACCCGGGTCTTCTGCAAGAACAGCCAGTGTTCTTAACCACTGAGCAATCTCTCCAGTCTCCCGTTTTGCTCTTTTAATAGCACCTTTTAGCAAACCCAAGCTTAATCTCATTTGCAAACTATTTCTTCTACCAATGATAATCTGTATGTGAGGCTTAGTCACCCTTTGCTGGCCCCTCCAGATTTAGCCTCCCTCATGACCTGCTTTGAGCTGCATGGATCCAACATTAAAGGGTCCACAATCTTGCTGCTCTCTAGGGGACTCACACATCCTCGCTTCCCTTTGCTCTGGCTGCAGCCCATGTAGTAACTAACACACATACACACACGCACCACGCGCATCACCTCTGGCTTCTGGTTATCACCAATGGGGTTTCCATGAACTTCCTGCTTTGTGACTTTGTGAACACATGTGGGCATTTCTACTGGTGAGTCGAGAGGAGTGGTAGGATATCAACTTCAGTGGTCACGGTAGGTAACTTCCAGGAAAATGTTCAAGCTTTACATTCTCCAACAAGTCCCTGAGAACTCTTGCTGCTCAGTTCTTGGCCCTCCTGTGAGGAGTGCTTTTTTAAAGGCTCTACTCCATTTCACAGCTGCTTCACTGCTTCATTCTTGATGACCTGGAGGAGCTTTAAGAATCGTGAAGCTGCACATCTTTCACTCACTTACTCACAAAGATCCACCTGCCTCTGCCTCCCAAGTCCTGTGATTAAAGGCGTGCACCACCACGCCCAGCCGAGAAGACCATCTTTTTAAAAATTTTTTTTATTATTTTTATGTGTATGTGTGTATTGCCTGCATGTAGCTAAGTGCACCCGTGTTGTGCAATGCCCAAGGAGAACAGAAGAGGCTGTCAGATCCCCTAGAACTGGAGCTTCGGACAGTTGTTAGCTGCCATGTGGGTGCTGGGATTCAAACCTGGGTCTTCTGCGAGAACAGCCAGTGCTCTTAACCGCTAAGCCATCTCTCCACCCCCACTGAGAAAACCATCTAACTTCAGGGCTGTACAATTAGCAAACCTTGTGGCCAAAACTTCCTTGTGCTTTCCTGCGAAAGAACAGTCTGCCCCAAGAACAGAGAGGGGCATAGAGTATCTGATGCCTCCTCCAAAGCCACCCTTGCTCCCTGATCACTGGGCTGAGCTGTGGCCAATGAGACTGAACCTCCATCTCTCCTACCAGGCCTCCCTATCCCTTTACCCCCACCTGTCTCGTCACACAGCTAACTGTCAGCAATTGTGGCTTTTCTGGACTACCGACTCTGTTGCCCATCTTTGCACCAATCACAGGATATCGCACCATGTCATCTTGTGGCAAGTCTTGGTAACTGGTTGATAATGGCCAACCATACTAATGGGCCTGGGTACTCTCCTCACACTGGGCCTCCACGTGGGTCTCATGACCCCCCTAACTTCAAGGGCCTGACAGTTTATGCCCATTTGCACTTCCACGCACACACTTTAGAGCCTGCTTGACCAGGACATTCTGTGGGATGTACAGACCAGCTGCAGGAGTGTGTGTGTGTGTGTGTAACAGCCATTTTCCTGCATTACTGCTAAGGTTGCCCCGGGCTTCTTCGAAATGCCCATGGTTTCCAGTACATAGGGCTTCTCTTCCAAAGTATTTAGTGTTACTATGAACAGCTCAGTTTTAAAACTTCTACATGCCACAACCATGGCAGATTTCTTCACATTTACTTTTTCTTCATAAACAATTGCATCTTGGTCCTCCTTGCTTCCTTGTATTTGCTTGGGATTCCAGCACCACATGAAAGCAGTTGTGGCTGTTTCATTTTTAGATTTTTTTTTCTTTCTTAACTAAAAGAAAGCACTAAAAACTGCATGGCAAAAAGAACTCAAGGATGATCTCCAAAAAAAAAGCAAGATTTGCTGGGCATGGTAGTGCATGCCTTTAATCCCAGCACTCAGGAGGCAGATGGATCTCTTAGAGTTCAAGGCCGGCCTGGTCTACACAGTGAGTTCCAGGACAGCTGGAGCTACAGGGAGTCCCTGTCTCAAAAAGACAAAAAAAAAAAAAGAAGCAAGATTTCATTCAATAGTTCCCAGTCAAGTTACTGTTTTAGTTCTCCATTGCAATGGGCAGTCAGCAGTCAAAGCTCAGACCTGCTCTTTCCCAGGTAGTACTCTTCTCAGTGGGAGACAGATGTGACCTTGTTATTGATTGTGGGCAGAATAGGGGGTGGTGGCTGTACCCTCAGCAAGTCCTGCTGAGCTGTACTGAGATTACAGCCCAGACTTATTTTTTTTTTGGTCTTTTTGAGACAGGGTCTCCCTGTAGCCCCAGTGCCCACCAGCCCAGACTTATCTTTTGATCTATAAGCCTAAGGGTGTGTCACTCAGGCTGTACATACAGCCTCATGCTGGCCATAAACAGGAACAAACAAAATGCAGCAGACTGGATTGGGTGAGAATTCTTTTCTCTCTTTTGGTGCTCTGAATTGAACCCAGAGCCTGACATGCTAATTACTCCACTCCACCAGGGGGAGCTTCTAGATCCCCATCCTTCTACTTCCCAGTGGCTCCAGTGGGCACCAAGTACAGATTCTCAAAATCAAAGTGTCCAGGAGCTTCAGCTTCAACCTTCCCTGCCATATGAGAAGCTTTCTGACAGATGGGTCAGAGACCACACTGATTACACGTACCTTTTGTATCACCTCCTGATGATCCAACCCAACCAACTCACCAGAACTACCCTTATCCCTGCACTGACAACCCGTTCCTGCCTGTTGGGCAGAGCATCCACAGACATGGCTCCCAAAGGGAGGCTCTGGGAAGGGGACCACAGGCTCTGTGCAGAACTTACATTTTGGTGGTGAGGATGGGTAGTCATCTTTGAAAAGCATCCGTAGCTTGAACAAGCCTCCTTCCCATGGAGTCTGTCATGAAGGAACTAAGGTTAAATGTGTGGTTCACTTGCTTAGAGGCCTGCTCTAAACTGCCTTGCACCCTTATTTTTCCTCCACATCTGAAGTAGATTCCCACTGTGCCTGTAGGAAGCTGGACAGAACCATCCTCAGACAGGGTAGAGGCAGGAGGAAACAGGGCAGCTTGCCAGATGCTAAAGAGCTCAGGACCCACACCTCTCAGGGTGCTAAAAGCACCAAAGAGCCCAGCAAATAAAGATGAGCCCAGCAACTTGTACCTTCATTATTTAAGCCAGCACCTCAAATCCTGCTTGGGTAGGGACAGGGCATTGCCACCCAGCATGACTGCCCTTCTACCCCCATCTCTGTGAAGAAGTGCCAGAGTGAGACTGCATCCCACTCTGACTTGAGGGGCAGGGAGTGCTCTCAGCAGATGCTAGGGACCCACCCTGTATTCCACAACAGAGCTTTGCACATATGAACTGAAACTGCATCCCCGTTCAGGCCAAATTCTACTGAGGACCACCAGAAAGAACCAGCATGAGTCCAGAGGCTCCAGGCACAAATTAAATACCTTAGGATACCAAAGGATGTACCCATTTGGACAATGCCTAGAGTCATAGGAGAGCCTGCCTCCCAGACGGGCCACATGTGCTAGGCCAGGAAGATAGACAACAGGCAGTACAAAGACCTGTGTGCAGCGGGACACATGGCCCATGCTTTCCAGGGGCACTGTGCCATGAGGTTCTGCAGACTTCACCACTTTGGACACAGCACATGAAAACTTCTTACCATGGGACCTACCGTCCCCTCATGACCAGAATTGTTCTAATGATTTTCAAGGGTCTGACCCTCCTCACCACCACAGCCCACTCCTGGTCTGGTTTAGGGTAACAGCTGTGACCTGGTGGGACTGTAACCTTGCAGGGTATGGTCAGAAACCATGGACATCTGAACCCAAGCAGTTTTGCCCCCTCAGGTCTCCCATTAAAGATGATGAGTAGGTGTAAGTGGTGGTAGTTCTTACCCCCTTCTTTCCAGGGATGGCACACTCCCAGTTCATCAGGTTCATCGTGCCGTCAGGGTTCTTTGTTGGGACAGCCACAAAGCCCTAAGAAAGAATAGTCACAAAAGATACCAGCTAAGAGAACAAGCCTGAATTCCACTTGATGGCCACAGGTAAGCAGGGACTACAACTCAAAAGAGGACCCTCCTTGCTCAACAGAAACAGAGTGCTCCTTACAAAGGGGTGGTCCTTCCTCCACGCTTTCCTCTCCTGGGCAAGTCTGCTGAGGGCGATCCCCGACATATTCAAAGTCCCTGTAACAGATAGCACAGAGGGGGGGTTATCACGGTGAGGCACACAGAGCTCCTCTGCTCTGCCCCCTCACATCTGGTTGGAATAAGAGGCTGTTTTCAAGAAGCAGGTGAGACAGACTGGCACACAGCAGGGCAAGCTGCCCTTGGAGTAAGGACTGGCATAATGCTCCTTGGGAGCACTACACCTACCCTTCACCTACACCTCCAGGTAGGTGGGTGGCATACCACTGACTAACTCTCTCTTAAGGCTCCAAGGTAAATGCTGTGGTGTACAAACCACAGAGCGGACAGAGTTCAGAGGTAGGCCACAAATGCTGGGAGGTACAATGGAGAGGGCCTGCAGAGAGGCTGTCACTTCCAAAGCGGACACTGAGCATCTTCTGGAGAGACTCAGACCCCACTCCACAGTCAGATTCTCAGGAAGGACAGGGTCTAGCAGGCACTGGAAACACTAACCTGAGGCTAGAGTGTAGCTCAATGGTTTCACCCCAGCACCACAAAAATCCTCCACAAAAATAGAGTGCTAGCTTGAGAATGGAGGCAGGGTTCAGGAACAGGGCACTGCCCTACTACCCTCCAGCGCAAGATGCAGAGGCTCTGAGACTCCAGGGTAGGATCAGGGCTAGCAGAAGAACAACTACTCTTGAAGGCAACAGTGAGAAAATCACCATAGGGCAGGGAGCCAGTAAAGCTTCAGTGGGCTGGGCAACACAACTCCCTGCTGTTCTGCTGTACTAGTGACATCCACATGCCTGCCAGCTCACAGCCCAGAAGTCTGCCCTGTCACTCTGTGGAGTGTCCAGCAGCATTTGCCAGGGCCCATCTTGGCACACCTGGAAAAGGCACCCAGGTCCCTGGCTTTAGGTGAAGGAGCACCTTCACCAAGGATCATGAACCCAACACTATGGGACACCAGGTGGGCAGGACCATCACCAGCTTGCCATCACCTTGGCTGTCATCAGCTAGTTTTCTGTATCACATGAAACAGGGCTCAGAGGCCCAAGGCTATGGAGCATTAGGATCTAGGGGTATGTGGGTTCCAGGAAAGCCACCCCCTTAAGCAAGGATCTAGCAGGTTGAGGGGTATCTTTCTGAAGTGGCTTCCACTGAACTGCTTCTCAAAGGGAAAGGTTTTTGTAAGTGATCCCAAACTCAGGCCTAAGTCACTCTCATGTGGGGCTCTACTGGGCTTGTGGGCAAAATCTCCCAACAGGATAAGCACTAGTCTAGTCTCCATTCTCAGTTCAAAGTGTCTCTGACCACTGGGCTGGCCTGCAGAGTCCTTGCTCTGAGGCAGAGCCTCTTAAACCTCAGGTCTCTGATTCTTGCTAGGACAGCGGTTCCCACTGCACCCTTCCACAGGCATCAACGAGAACTCTGTACAGTCCATACTCAGCTCAGGTTGCCCACTTTGCCAACAAACCCATGGCTATCTTAGAAAACACGCGCACCCTTTATCCAGCACAAGTCCTATGGAACCTCAATAGCTCATTGCCTATGCTACAGGCGGGCGATTAGAGACACCTGTGAGCACAGCTGTTCTTAGGTATCACCTCAACAGACTACTGGCAATCTAGTGGAGTTCTACATTGGGGTCCTAGTGGGCTTAAAAAAAAAATTCTCACACTGTAGCTCAGGCTAGCCTAAACTCACAGCAATCTACCACTTAGCTTCCTGAGTACTGAGATTACAGGCATGAGCCACATCTCACTCCTAGATGGCTTTTGTTGGGAGATTACTATGTAGCCCTGGAACTATGTGGACAAGGCTGGCCTGAAACTCAAAAGACCTGCCTGCCTCTGCCTTCTGAGTGCTGGAATTAAAGGTGTGTGCCACAATGCCTGGCCATAGATGGCTTTTACCAAGGGGACAAGTGGAGGGAGAGCTGTTCATCAGAAGCTGCAGAAGCATCATCTGAGCGCCCAGGATTTAGAAACTTGGGTGAGGTTGCTATAAAATACACACCTGGTACTGACATTTTAAATATCCTATATATCCCAAAGCCAACAAGAAAAAGCAGCTTGTTAACAAGTGCAAGCCATGAGGGCAAGATTGTGACAAATGAACTCCCAAGGGCCACCAGCTCCAGCCCTCAAACCCAGCATACAAATTAAAGCGTCTTCCTTACCTGACCTCAAGAACAAGTCAGTCCAAAAAACAGAGGCATGAACCCAAAGCAAAACTACCCTTCCCCAACACAGGAGTGCAGAGCCTAGTACCCCCTCTCCCTCAAGTGAGTCTGCCCCCAACAAGCTTATAACCATTTGAGGCTCTGCCACAAAGCCCTCACACCTGACTGAATACCCCCCGCCCCCCCCAGAAATTTAGGATTAGGGCGGCACTCATTTAAACAGAGGGGAAGACACAGGTTGCTGCCAATGGGGGCTTACTAATGAGGAAGAGCAAGGTGCCACCATATCCTGGTGATACTGAGCAAAGCCATGAGAACTGTGACAGAGACGGGCCAGCTATGAGTTGTCTGGTCAGAAGGGCATGGGGGAAGCAGACTTGAGGGTCTCAAGGGTCAGAGCAGAGCTTAGAGGCCTAGGGCTTCGTTTTCACAAGTGTCTCACACTCTTTAACTGGTTTTTCACAAACCACAGGGCAATTCCACTCCCAGGTTCCTTGGACCCCGCCCCCTCATGTGAGAGGGGCACAAGCACACTCTAATTTCCCCTAGGAAGGGTGAGCAACCTGAATGAGGGCAGGCTGTAGGGGAGCTGCCATCCCCTATCCAGCCAGGAAGACAGTAACACTCAGGTAGAATCTGCAGACTAGCTGATCTGCTAAGTGGGCGATCAGATGGCAGAAGATCTCAAACAAGTCTCAGCAGGGCTTCCAAACAGGTCTCAGAACCCCAGGTCAGTGCTCTGGAGAGAGGAACCTGGGGACTCTGCTGGACAGTTGCCTCCCCAGAGACCTCTGCCTTAGCACTCAACTGTGGTTGTCTTGAGTGTGAAGAAAGACATTGAGGAGCCAGGACTGGTGGTTCATGTTTGAACATAACCAACAGTAGGGAGGCTGAGCCAAGAGGACCAGTAACAAGTTTAAGCTCAGCCTGGACTGCAAAGTGAGACCCTGGCTCTAAAAGGAGGGTGGTGTGGTGGGAACGAATGAGGAATGGATCTCACCTTTCCTAGGTCTAGCTGTTTCTTAAAGGCCCTCTCCCCCACAGGGGAAGGGCCAGGAGACACAGAATGATCAGGGAATGGAGCCCCAAGGGTACACTTGTACTGATCTACACAGAAACCGGGTACCCAAGACGGTGATGCTCATCCTCCTGGTACTCCAAAAGCCACTTAAACACAATCTGCCTTCCCAAGTTAACAGCCACTTCATGAGCAGCAAAGACAAGAAAAAAAAAAACAACCCTCCCCTCCAAAAGCCAAACAAAAACCCCTCAACTACCAGAGACAATCAACAGCATGCAGAGCCAGGTCCTCTCACTTCTCCAGGGCTGCTGCAGCGTGCTGCACCTGCCGGGAGACACCATGGACTTTCAGAGCTACTTACTGGTTAGAGTCTGTGTGAAGTTGCTTATCTCCACCCATCTCAACTTACTCACGGGCAACATGGGTACTAGTACTACTGCTGGTTCAGATAAGGCTAAGCGGCCTCTACCCACCCAAATGCACTCTCTAAGCTCTACGGACCCTTCGCTCAAGACGCCAGGCTGTTAAATAAGTTCCAAAGCCAGAAACGGCCAGCGGAAGGCCGGACTGCAACCACTGGAGGCCTAGGGGAGAGCAGCTCTTTAAAATCAGGCTCTTCGATGCCTATTTTCTGTTGGGTACGAAGAACACTTACCCACTAAGACAAATTCCTTAAGAATAAAGATAGAGGAGAAAAAGAGTCTGCACACGACACCCACAAAACCCAAAGAGCGGCACAGCGTCTCGCCAACTGACGACGCGAACCAAGTCGGCCAGGCACCTGCAGGCCGCGGTACGGCCCAGTGCCACGGCCTTCACGGCCTCCCGCTCGTTCAACTACCCAGGCCCAGCACCGCCCAGAGCGTGTGTGCGAGCTGCCGGGAAACTCAGATCGTCTGTTGTGGAGGTCAGTGGAATCCAGCCCGGCTGGAAGGCGAGCGGGCGGTGGTCCCAACCAAGCATTCGCCAGGGGCACAGCAGCTGGGCCCTGGTGCCCCGAGGGCAGAGGCCCGGAGGCAAGAGGAGGCAGCGGCCGCTCGGCTCGGAGCCTCCCGGAACCTTGGAAGGGCGGCGACACCGGGTGGTGATCAAGGCGCGCGCGCAGGCCGGCGGCGGCTCACCTGGGCTACCGCGGCCCGGACCGTCGCGGCGGCAAAGGCGGCGGCGCTCCTTTGTCTCGGGACTTCCCTCCGCGCCCGCCGCGCGCAGCCCCGAGTGCAGGACCCCAGCGGGCGGGGCGGGGCGGGACTTGAGTCGGGCTGCCCGCCGCGGGCCTGCCCCTCGCGTAGCCTCCCGCACCCCGCGCCCCTCGCCGACTGCACTGCTGCGCGCTCCTCGCCGCCCGCGCTCCGTTACCGCGCTCCCATCACCCGCGTCCGCTTGGGAAGCCTGAGCTCGGGGCGCGTGTCCAGACAGGCGGCGCTCTGGACTACTGCGCCCTTAAAGGGGCCGCGTCCCCAGCGCGAGGGAACGTCTACAAACTCCCCTTCGGGGTGAGCGCGTCCACTCGAGGACACTCCGGCGAGCCGTGCGGGAAAAGAGAAGCCGAGATCCCCAAGGATAGTCCAGATGCCAGGCGGGCAACTTCCCAAGCACAGGCTTGGAAGATCTCCTTGGGATCACAGCCTGAGTACGGGCGTCAAAGACGACCGAGGCCTACGCATCCTCCGAATCGTCGTAGGACGTTGACGATCCCTCGAGCACTGAGCACCGTGAAACCGCCTGCAATTGGTCACTTCAGAGACTTGGGCGGGGCATCGCTCGAATCCGCCCAATCAGGTGGCCTTACACAAAGGGCTGAACGCGAGCATGACCGACGGGAGGAGAAATGTGTACGCTCCCTAACCTGAAAGCTGTTTCTTGGTGGGGGAGGGGAATGGGGCCCGAGTCGTGGGGGAGGGGCGGATGTCGGGACTTTACCCCGTCTCTGTCTGTCTCCTGCTTCTAACCCCAGCCTGCACTACAGGCCCACTACAAACCCCCGAGTGGCTTCTGCTGGCCCCGCTGGACACGGTTCCTTTGGGCTGTCGCTCCGTCCGGTTTCCTCCGCCAGGCCCCAGCAACCTGGCTCCGTGGTCCAGAGCCTCTTCCCGCTCGGGAGGGGCACCGCCTAGGACCATCAGTTGGCCCTCTGGTGGCCGGTCTGGAGCCTGTTCAGCTTGATAACACGTGTCCGAGGCCTCGGTGTTAATTCCAGAAGACAAGGGGCTTCTGGAATGGTTGGGCTTTGAGGGGTGAGGATGCAAGAGTGCTTCTGGGGACCACAGGAATGACCAGCCTTCACACATTCATCAATCTGTCCAGTCGTCCATCTAGTCACTCACCACCCCACAGCCTCCCTTGACCCACTCTCTCACCTTGTTCCCTAGCTGGCCAAGTCTGAGGCTGTTGGGTGCTCCAGGACAGGGACTAAGGTTTCATGTTCCTTTCTCACACCTGTCCAGTGCTCCTGGAGCCCCACCTATGAATTTTTCGAGTTCATGGCCAACTGTTTTTAAGGAAGAATAAGATTAGGATGAGTGCCAGATCCTGAAAGACCTTGGTCTCTCTCATGGGGCTTAGTGTAGACAGTCTGATTAAGTAGGAGCCCTTGCCACCTGGCTGTAGTGATGAGGACCCCAGTAAATCTGTCCCCCCAACAGAAGGCATGTGTTTTACGTCTTAGGCTGCTGGCTCTTGGGCCCCTGGATGTTGACCCAGCGCATCTCTGACCTGAAGACTGTACTCCCCAGGGGCCAAAGTCATCAGCAGATTGTCTGGGAACCTTCATCTCTGGGCCAGTGGCTAGGCAGTACTACCACAATGGTCTTGGAGTCTACATTAAAAAAAAAATTATGGGGCTGTAGAGATGGCTCAGTGGTTAAGAACACTAGCTGTTTTTGCAGAAGACTGGGGTTTGAATCTCAGCACCCACATGGCAGCTAACAGCCATCTGTAACTCCAGTTCCAGGGGATCCAACACCCTCTTGGGTCCTCTGCAAGAACAGCCAGTGCTCTTAACTACTTAGCCATCTCTCCAGCCCAACAGTTGAGCTTGGCCTGGACTCATCTGTGGGGCTTTCTGCAGGAATAGGAAGGCCTATCATCACCAGGGTCAGAGGGGAGTGCAAAGCTGGCCAAGTGGAGGTATCTTGGAGGGTCATGATGAGTGAGATTTGGAGAGACCAACTAGATGTGGTATGTGGTTGTGGAGGGCTTGATATGTGGGCAATGGGAAGCTGCAGAAGGTCATAGGGCAGGAAAAGTAAAAAAGAACTGTAGTTTCTGTTCAGTGTTGGCTGAGTGGATGCAGGAGACACTTTGTACTTGGTTTTGAATGTGGAGTTCCAACGAACACAGAGAACTCCCATTCTAGTAGATGTGTGAGGTCCAAAGGCCCCTTTGCTAGGGGGAGTGTCAGGATTGATGGGAGGGAGGGAGTATTTGGATGAAGGATGGTTTGGGATGGATAGGAGGCTACCTCAGATCTGGGTTCTTCAGCCTAGAAGCCTAAAATCAGTGAACACGAATCCAAAGGAAGGGTTCCAACTGCTGTTCCCACTCACCCTTTGCCCACTTACAAGAATTGGTAGGAGCAGGACTCCATCTCCTGGTCTGATGGGAAGTAGGCTCTGCATACAGGGTTTTGAACAGGGGCCACTGCTCTTGGGTCTGTTTCAAGAAAAGTAGGTTTGCAAGCAAAAGAATGAAGGTGGATTCCTACCTCACACCATACATGAAAGCTAGTTCATCAAACATGAGTCTAGGACTTAGAGATGTAAAATTTATAAAACTCTTGGAAGGAAATGAGAAAGCTTCACATGGCATTTGACAATGCTTTCTTGGATGTGGTACCAAAAATACAGGCAACAAAAGCAAACCTAGATAAATGGTACTTCATCAAAATAAAAAACTTGTACATCAGACACTATTAATGAAGACAGTCACAGGCCACCCACAGAGTGGTAGAAACTATTTACAAATTTGCTTTATCCAGCTAATATCCAGATTCTATAAAGAACTCCTATAACTCAGCAACAAGAAGAACACCTCTTTTCCTCCATCCTAGAATGGATGCCTTGTGCTTCCTCTTCACACTGAGGTCATACCTCTGACCCTGAGGGTCCCCCTGCACTACAGCTCAGCCTCACCAGAGTGAGACTCAAAAGATTAAGTAGGTGTTGCTTTCCTTCCCACCCCGTTCCTGATGGGAGCCATTTGTCCCTAGGGCTCTGGGGCAACTCTCAAACATTCCACCTGGATCCTCTGCATCTGTTTCAGCCTCACACAGAACTTGCCTGCCAGCACTCCAAGTAGGAAAGCTAGGCAGCCTTAGAGTGTCATGCTCCCTTCCACATAGGGAGAGGTGACCAGATCCATGGTCATCATCAGGTTTTCTGAGTCCCAGCCAATAGACAGAGCAGGTACAAAGTCCAGAATAGTCTTTTTGGACAGTGACCTAGGCTTTGGTTACTTTTCTGTGCCCTATTCCACCCTTAGAGTGGCCATTACTGCCAACCACCAAGTCACTATTGTAATCAAAGAGAAAGGCCAGGGCCAGGCTTGGTCTCAGAACATGACTGTGGTTTGGTTCCACATTGTTACCACACTGCTAGGGTGTGGGAAATGTAAGTTCTGCCCATACCAACAGAAAGCTGAGGGAAACAGCTGTCTGATGCTGCTGAAGAATTCTCCCTTGTTGAGTTGCCTAGTAAAGTTGTAATAGCCCTTACTCCCAGGCAGATAGAGGTTGGGCACTAATTAGGAGTCTAGCATGTAGCCAAGAGTCTGGCCGCCAACCTCCCAAACTGACAGAAGAGCACAGGGATCAGTTTGTGGGGAGTGTGGTCTCTCTCTACCTACATGGCCATTCACTCCTTTATTCACTATCTGTGTATTGAGCCCAAGCCAAGCCTGAATCTGTGTTTAGGATAGAGAAGACACTGCCTAGGGCTCCTCCAAGAGAGCTGCACACAGCATGAATGGCCTAGGGTCTAGTAGCTGCTCATACCACATACTTCCAGAGTTGGGTTCCCTGGAGCCTTAGCACCACTTCTTCCCAGTAGCCCACAGCTCTCTGCACACTTGCTCAGTTTTCCCTCCTGGGTCTCCTCTCCTACTCTCTAATGGCAATCTGGTGGCACCTTGCCATCTTTAAGTCCCTGTACCTGAATAGCAGCCAGTGGCTATTCAAGGATGGGGGATGAAGATTTGCAGAGGATGGGGTTGGACGAGCTTAGTTGGAATCACTGGGTTCCAGGCATGAGAGATACCTACTAGAAGGGTTGAACTGACTGTGTGTGCCAATCAGGTATGTTTGAGGTCCAAGGATGAGGTCCCATCCAGGAGAGGCAAGAAGGCTGTGCTGGGGTTTAAGAAAAGGCAACAAGAGTCCAGCAGAGCAGCTTGCAAGGGAGTGGGCACTTGAGCAAAAGGAAACCACAGGATGGTTTGTGAAGGAAGCCACTAGTGTCCAGAACTGAGTGGCCAGCTGGGCAAAGGTTAGTGGGAGGTTAAACATATGCCTCAATGTCATATATTCTGATGTCAGCATCAGAAGATGCTCAGATTTGACACAGGGTCCTCCCAGAGACCTAATGCTTTGGCTGTCTTCTGCTCTTTGAAGGGCACTGTGCTAGTTAGTTTTTGTCAACTATGCAAACCAGAGACACCTGGGAAGGGGGAATCTCAACTAAAGAATTTTCTCCCTTTGACTGGCCTGCAGGTATGTCTGTGGGATATTTCCTTGATTGCTAATTGAAGCAAGAGGGCTCAGCCCATTGTGGGTGATGCTATCCCTGGGCTGGTGGGCCTGGGCTGTATATGAGCAAGCCAGGCAAAGCAAGCCAGTAAGCAGTTTCCTCCATCATTTCTGCTTCAGCTCCTGTCTCCAGGCTCCTACCTTGAGCTTCTGCCCTGACTTTCCTTAAGGATGAACTGTTTCATGGAAGTGTAAGATGAAATAAACCTTTCTTCCCCTAAATTGGTTTTGGTCAATGCTTTATCACAGCAGTGGAAACCAAACTAAGACAGGTACTTTGTGGTGTGTTGTGCTTTGATCACAACAAATGATCAAAGGGTATGAATGGAGTAGATGAAGGATCTTGCCTGTCTAGGTTCATTGCCCACCCAGAGGGAACACCTCCAAGGACACCGAGGGCAGTACCCAGAGCCATGTCTTCAGAATGGACTGTGGTCTTGTTAGGATACCAGGAGAGGCTCAGTGTCTGAGATGCTAGCTAGCAGCAACAGGCCTGTAGTTAGTCCCTTTGGCCACATCGAGGTGCTGTGTCAGCCCTCTGGGAAGGGGAGCGAGGGAGGACCCAACCTGTTTACCTACACCTGGATACAGTTACCAGTGATGAGTGTTAGGGATTACACAAATGGTTTATGTTTTTATGCAGGTAAGTGGGAACTTACACATAACACACATTGAGGCATGCTCGCTTGGTGCAGGTGTTTTTTCAGGTGTGTGTGTGTATTTGAACATATTTCTCAGTGCCTTCTATTAATCTTGCTCAGGTCTTTGTCCCCTACATGAGAGTGCTCTGGGAAGGCAAAGATTTGGTTATAATACTTGGAACAATGTCTGGCTTTGATGGGTGATCAGTCATTATTTTTTTTTGGAATGAATTAGTGAATTAATAGATGAGCAGGTGCCTGCTGGGCATTGACTGAACGAACATGTGTAGACTGAGTTGGCCAAACTACACAGGCATGGAGCTTGACAGGGAAAGAAGGGCCTACTCTGTGTCCTGAGATTTTGCACAAAGTGAAGCTAAACTCTATGTGAATTATCTCACGTTGGCTGGGTCTCTGGTGGAACTCAGGTGAGCAGGCACCAGACATGTGCCCTAGGTATTAGCTTTTGGGTCTCCATTAGGTTCCCTGTGCTTTAGGAACTGGCTGTGCTGTTGGGGAAACACCTGGCACCACCTTGTCAAGCTTTCTGTCATCCAAGCTTCCAGCCTTGATGACCTCTGGTCTCATTCCCATACTCTGTGGAGATTTGCTCTGTGTTAAAATATTGAAGACAGTACACAGTTGCACTCAGTTTCACTAAGTAAGACTAAATCCTCTTTCAGATGTATGTGTCTGTATCTGTGTTTTAGATACAATGTCCATGTTTTCTGTGTTTCAAATACAATGTCTTAGGTTTTTGTTAAGATGTTACTTTATTTTTTGAAGCAAAAGCAAAGGTTGGAGCTGGAGAGATGGCTCAGAGGTTAAGAGCATTGGCTGCTCTTGCAGAGGATCCAGGTTTGATTCCTAGCACCCACATACCAGCTAACGACTGTCTTAACTCCAGTTCCAGGGGATCCAAAGCCCTATTTTGTCCTCAGAGGGCATTGCACAACACGGGTGCACTTATACCCATGCAGGCAATATACTCAAACACATGAAATGAAAATAATAAATAAAATATTAGAAAAAAAGAAAAAACAAAAGCTGAGGGTGCAGCTCAGTGGTAAAGCACTTGTCTCACAGGTAAAGCACTTGTCTCATGTGTTGGATCCCCATTACTGCAAATCAGCAAAATCTGTTACTTTGCATGCATGGTGGTGCATACTGGTAATCACAGCATGCCAGAGGTGGAGACAGGAGGATCGAGAGTTCCAGGCCAGTCTCCCTTACTTGAGACACCTTCTACCATTCTTTTCTCAGGAAATGTAAAGGAAAAAATAAGACAAAAATAAATCAACAAGTAGAAAAAAGATATAAAAAGTTATAGGCAGGGCTGGAAAGATGACTCAGTGATTAAGAGCACTGATTGCTCTTGCAGAGGATCTGGGTTCAAATCCCAGCACCCACGTGGTGGCTAACAAACATCCATAATTCCCGTTCCAGGGAATCTGACACCCTCTTCTGACTTTTGTTGGCATTACATGACATGGGTGCACTTACATGTACGTAGGCAATACACTTATGCATATAAAATAAAAATGAAAAAAATTATAAAAATTTATAGGCACCAAAATACATTTAAAATTTCTTTCTTTTTTTTTGTCTTTTTGAGACAGGGTCTCCTTGTAGCTCCAGATGTCCTGGAACTCACTATGTAGACCAGGCTGACCTCGAACTCACAAAGATCTGCCTGTCTTTGCCTCCCAAATGCTGGGATTAAAGGCATGTGCCACCATGCCTGGCTTAAACTTTTTTTTTTTTTTTAGCATTTATTTATTTATTTATTTATTTATTTATTTATTGTGTGTGCATGCATGTGTGTGCACATGTCAGGGTGTGCATGTGTAGGTCAGAGGACCACTTGTGGGAATGGTTCTCTCCTATTATGTGTATTCTAGAATTGAACTCAGGTTGTCAGGCTTAGTGGCTAGTGTCCTTAACCCACAGAGCCATCTAGCTATCCAGCAGAAACATTTTCAATAAAAAGATTAAAGAAAAAAGTAAATGCTTTTGAATGAGGAGGATTTTGTATGGCAAAATAAGTTTTTTTTCAAAAGTAAATTATTGTTCCAAAATGGAGATAGAGGGATAAGGGTAAAACCAGATGTTAAAGTATGTCACAAAGAGGTTTGCTTATTTATTTATTTATTTATTTATTATTTATTTATTTGTGTTTTTGAGACAGGGCCCTCCTTGTAGCCCCAGCTAGCCTGGAACACCTATGTAGATCAGGCTGACCTTGGTCTTACAGAGATCTGTCTACCTCTGCCTCCCTAGTAAAGGCATGTGCCACTATGCCTCACAAAGAGGTTTGTAGAGGATAAAACTTACAAAAATAATTGGGACTGGAAAGATACCTTAGCAGTTAAGAGTGGTTGCTGTTCTTCCAGAGGATCCAAGTTAGGTTCCCAGCACTGACAGGCAGCTTACAACTCCTTTTAACTCCAGCTCCAAGGGATCTAATGCCCTCTTTTGGCTTCCAAGGGCACTTGCACATATATGACATTCACTCACACAGGCATATATGCATATACATAATTAAAATAATAAAAATCTTTAAAAATTAAAAACCAAAAATAATTGATATGAGGCCAGTGAGATGGCTCAGTAGGTAAGGGTGTCATCTGCCGAGTCTGATGACCTGAGTTCTATCCCAGGGACCCACATGGTGGAAAGAAAGAATTTACTCCCATAAGTTGTCCTCTGACCTCCACTTGCTGGTTGTGGCACATATGCACCCATATTTACATGCATGCACAAACATTTAACCAAGCATGGTGGTGCACACTTTTAATCCCAGCACTCAGGAGGAAGAGGTAGGTGAGATTGAAGAGATCTGTGAGATCGAGGCCAGCCTGGCCTATATAGTGAATTCCAGGCCAGCTGGGGCCATAGGGGGACCCTGTCTCAAAAAACAGGAAAAAAATGCTATGTATATATTAAGTTGACTACAATTGTAAGTTGTTAAAAATTCATAAGACCAAATTTAGTAATATCAAAACTAAAATCTAATTCTCTGTTTGAACAGTAAGGCTTTCTTAAAATATTTATCTGCTGCTGGGCGTGGTGGCACACGCCTGTAATCCCAGCACTTGGGAGGCAGAGGCAGGTGGATCTCTGTGAGTTTGAGGCCAGCCTGAT
This sequence comes from Nannospalax galili, assembly GCF_000622305.1. Classification (NCBI taxonomy): domain Eukaryota; kingdom Metazoa; phylum Chordata; class Mammalia; order Rodentia; family Spalacidae; genus Nannospalax; species Nannospalax galili. The sequence goes on along the minus strand of NW_008358090.1, from coordinate 943,098 downwards.
CTACATAGTGAGTTCCAGGACAGCTGGGACTCAAAAAGACCCATCTCAAAAAGACCGAAAAAAAGAGAATTATCTGCTCCTAGTAATATTTACAAAGGCATTGGCTTAAAGAACAGAGATTTTATTTTATTTTTTATTTTATTTTTTGTCTTTTTGAGACAGGGTCTCCCTGTAGCCCCAGCTGACCTGGAACTCACTATGCAGACCAGGATGGCCTTGAACAGAGATACACCCGCCTCTCTTCCTCCAAGTGCTGGAATTAAAAGTGTGTACCACTATGACCAGCTAAGATTTTTTTTTGCTTTATTATTATTTTTTAATGTGTACTTTTATGTGTTTCTGTGCAGGTGCCCATGGAGGCCAGAAGAGGGCATCAGATCCCTTGGAGTTGCAGTTATAGGCATTTGTGAGTCACTTGATGTGGATGCTGGGAGCCAAACTCCAGTCCTCTGATACAGCAGTAAATGCTCTTAACTGCTGAGCCATTTCTTCATCCTTTAAAGTTGTTAATGACCACTTTATAACTCCAGTTCAATAGCTATTTTTAATATTTATTTTATTTTTATTTTTATATTTTATTATTATTATTATTAATTATTTATTTAATAACCACATACTTAGAAGAAGCATTTCATTATATCAGCATTGGCATATTCAGTAATAATTTTCTGAGCTAGGATGCATCTTTTTCAAAATTGGCTGTACATTTTTAGGTTTACAGTTGAATTATTACAGTTATATAATACTGTACTCAGTATAAACCCTATAAGACATAAATTTAAATGAGGCTTTAAACTTTAAAAAAGATCTCCATTTCACTATTAAAATACACAGTGTCATACAGAAAAATTCATTTTTAATGCAATTGACATTAAGATGTTTGCACATGCGTTTCTAATCTCTATATATCAGATTATTACTAGTCAAAGTTGGTTACTTTCTGAGCTCCTTGGCATCTGAGCATGGATATTTCTGAGATCCTTGGCATGTAAGCATGGATATAAAGTCATCAGGTAGATTTCAATGGTAATGTTTATCGCATCTACTAATTATTAAGGAGCACATTTTTATGCTTTGAAGAATTATTATTTTTTAAATCATTCTATTAAAATTTTTTTAATAACTACATGATTAGAAGCTTTTTCTATTTTATGTGTATGAGTGTATTGCCTGCATGTATGTGAGTGCACCCGTGTTGTGCAATGCCGTGGAGGTCAGAAGAAGGCTTCGGATTCCCCTGGAACTGGAGTTAAGGATGGTTTGTGCCGCCATGTGGGTCCTAGGAATTGAACCCGGGTCCTCTGCAAGAGCAGTCAGTGCTCTTAACTGCTGAGCCATCTCTCTAGCCCCAAGTTCAGTAACTATTATTCAAGGTTATTATAGTATTTTTTTTGGTCTTTTTGAGACAGGGTCTTCCTGTAGCCCCAGCTGGCCTAGAACTCACTATGTAGACCAGGCTGGCCTCGAACTCACAGAGATCAGCCTGCCTCTGCCTCCCAAGTGCTGGGATTAAAGGTGTGTGCCACCATGCTCAGCTTATAGTATTTTTAACACCACACACACACACACACATATATACACACACATATATATATATGTATATGATGAACAGTGTGCACACATCTAAGAGCTAACGGCTCTGTGTGTCTAAACTTTATATAAATGTTATATTAAATGTCACTACTCCCCCTTCAAGACAAGTGAAACTGTCTTTCAGAGGTTCAATAGCCAAATCTTGGAGGTCAAAGCTAAAGAGAATAAAAAAATCTAAAAGGGGGGCTGGAGAGATGGCTCAGCGGTTAAGAACTCTGGCTGTTCTTGCAGAAGACCTGGGTTCAAATCCCAGCACCCATATGGCACTGTACCAGATGCACTCTCACCAGTAGTGAATGAGTATTCCTTTCCCCACATCCATGCCTGCTATTTTTGTCATTTGTTTTTCTTTTTGTTTTTATTTGTTTGTTTTGATTTTGTAAATTTTTTATTGAATTTTTGTCTATTTCTTTTCATAATTATTTTATTTATTTTTTTAATTTTATGTGTATGAGTGTAATGCATGCATGTAAGTGTACTCCTGTCATGCAATGCCCATGGAGGTCAGAAAAGGGCATTAGATCCCCTGGGACTGGAGTTACAGATGGTTGTTAATCTCCATGTGGATGCTGGGAATCAAAGCCCGGGTCCTCTGCAAGAGCAGCCAGTGCTCTTAGCCACTGAGCCATTTCTCTAGCTTGATAGAACCCTCTTAAAGGGCCTTACAGTTCCAGTGAATCTTGTGTTCTGTTGATCAGAGAAGACATGGAAACCCCAGAGATTGTTTTATAACCAGTACACATCCTGCAAAGAGGAGGGTCAGTGGAGAGGAAAATGTCCCCTGTACTTTCAAAGGAAGTAACATGGTCAGCAAGACCCTGACCTATCCCAGCAGGTAGTGCATTTGGTAGAAGAAAAAAACTGAAGGAGCCAAGAGATTCCTTGTAAGTCCCCAAAAATAACCCTAAGGAGCCTCAACTCACCTTAACAATAAAAAGAAAAAAATTTCATTTTTGGCTATCTCTATTACCAACAGGAAAAATGAAGAAATTTGTTAATACAAGGCTAAGAAAACCAACAAAAAACTGCACTTGCTCTGAAAGGGGACTCTAAATGCTGTGTTGGTTAGTGTAGGACCAACTCACAAAAAGGACAAGAGTAGAAACAGTATTCAGAGAAAGACAAATGCCAGCTGCCTCCAGCCACACTGTAGCATCTTAACCAGCTATAAAAAGTCCAGATTCGCAGCCGGGCGTGGTGACGCACGCCTGTAGTCCCAGCACTTGGGAGGCAGAGGCAGGTGGATCTCTGTGAGTTCAAGGCCAGCCTGGTCTTCATAGTGAGTTCCAGGACAGCTGGGGCTACAGGGAGACCCTGTCTCAAAAAGACCAAAAAAAAAAAAAAAAGTCCAGATTCGGGGTAGAGAGATGACTCAGTGGTTGAGAACCACTGGTTCTTGGTGGTTCTTGCAAAAGACCCGGGTTTGAATCCCAGGACCCACATGGCAGCTAACAACTGTCCATAACTCCGGTTCCAGGGGATCTGACAGCCTCTTCTGTCCTTTGCATGACACAGGTACACCTACCTACATGCAGGCAATACACGCATACACATAAAATAAAAATAATAAATAATATATATTTTTAAAAAGTCCAGATTCACATCCCTACTAACTCTTCCAAAAATGTCTCCTTCAGTCCTTCGCCTACTGTCATTATGTTATTTAAATGTGTGTATTAAGTGCTTTTCTTATTGCTACTATGAAATAGCTGACAAAAGTAACTTAAGGAAGAAAGGGCTTATTTTGGCTCAAGGATCATGCGGGAAGACATGGCAGCAGTAGCACGAGGCAGCTAGTCACACAGAGTCTGTAATGAGGAAGTAGAGAGCCAAGGGCTGCTGGCGTTCAGCTCATTCTCTCCTTTCATACATCCAGGATCTCCACCCATGGATATGCCTCCCACCTGTAGGGGTGGTCTTTTCAGCCTCAGTTAACCAAACCCATTGTAGAAAATTTCTCAGAGACACACCCAGAGGTTTATCTCATAGGATTCTAGATCCTGTCAAGTTGACTGTATATATTTTTGGTCTTTTTTTTTTTTTGGTCTTTTGGAGACAGGGTCTCCCTGTAGCCCCAGCTGTCCTGAAACTCACTATGTAGACCAGGCTGGCCTTGAACTCACAGAGATTCGCCTGCCTCTGCCTCCCGAGTGCTGGGATTAAAGGCGTGCGCCCATTTTTGGTCTTTTTGAGACAGGGTCTCCCTGTAGTCCCAGCTGGCCTGAAACTCACTATGTAGACCAGGTTGGCCTTCAACTCACAAAGATCTGCCTGCCTCTGCCTCCCAAGCACTGACATTAAAAGTGTGCCACCACACTGGGCTCGAGTTGACAATATCAATCATCACGATATGCATTCAAAATCTTAGTGACTGAACAGGAAGGACTCTGCTCTTTTTAAATTCTACCTGTTGTATTTGAGTCAATAACTCAGAACAAGATGAAGTTAATATAAAGAACTATACACAGAAACAGAACAGCTGCACAAATAGAGCCAAATGGAAATATGGAAGACTCATGCCAAATGCTGAATAATTTTACCTAGTTTCTACCATTATAACTCTTGACTTGTGGCCCATCTTTGTTTAATGTTTCTGAAGTTTGGTCTTCCAGATGCCACTGGTTCCAAGTCAAGCTGATGTTCATCTGTGGGTTTCAACCTATTCCTGTTGGACAGTGTATGCCACTAGTCTTGCTCCCTTAGATCAAGTGTCCAAAGATTTCTGTTCTTCCAACAAGGAGGGCCAACAGTACAGATCAGTTCTGATGCAGTTCCCAGAGTTCAACCTTCACCCTTCAGCTTGCCCTTAAAATAGGTCGGGTGTTGTGGGGCATGCCTTTAATCCCAGCACTCGGGAGGCAGAGGCAGGTGGATCTCTGTGAGTTCAAGGCCAGCCTGGTCTACATAGTGAGTTCCAGGACTACAGGGAGACCCTGTCTCAAAAAGACCAAGTGTAAAAAAAAGAGGGCTGGAGAAGATGACTCACCAGTTAAGAGGGCTTACTGCCTTATCAGGGGACCAGAGTTCTGATCCCAGCTCACAAACGCTTGTAACTGTAGCTCCAAGGGATCTGATGCCCCACTTCTGACCTCTGTGGGCACCTGTATATAATACACACACACACACACACACACACACACAGATTTTTTTTTTTTTTGAGAGAGGGTCTCCCTGTAGCTCCAGCTGTCCTGGAACTCACTATGTAGACCAGGCTGGCCTTGAACTCACAGAGATCTGCCTGTCTCTGTTTCCCCAGTGCTGGGATTAAAAGCATGTGCCATCACACCTGGCAGACACACACAAGATTTTAAAGATTAAGAAGCCCTGGAGGATGGTTCAATCCATAAAATACTTACCACACAAGCATGAGGACCTGACTTTAATGCCCAGAACCCATGTGAAAAAAAGTCTGGTGTGATGGCATGCATCTATAGTCTCAGTGCTGGGAAGTTTGAGGCAGGTGATCCCTGGGGTTCAATGGCCAGTCAGTCAAGCCTGAATTTTGAGCTCCAGGCCAATGAAAGACCCCGTCTCAAAGGAAGTAGATGGCATTTCTGAGGATGACACCTGAGGTTGTCCTCTGACATCCATATGCCTATGTGCCCATGTACCCCTCACCCATTAAAAAAAAGAACACCTTGGGACTGGAGAGATGGCTCAGGGGTAAGAGCACTGGCTGCTCTTGCAGAGAACTGGATTCAAGTCCCAGCACCCACATGGCAGCTAACAGTCTGTAACTCCAGTTCTATGGGACCTCATACTCTCTTCTGACCTCCTCGGACACTGCATGATACAGGTGCACTTACACACATGCAGACAATATACTCAAACACATAAAATAAAAATAAAATATTAAATTTTTTTTTTTTTAGAAAAAGAACTCCTTGAGGGGAGAATACAATAGTGAGAGATACTCAAGGGGAGAAGATACCATTGTGTCCTTAATATATACAACTTGTTACCTACTGAGTCCCTGTATTTCTTTGTTTTTTAATTAATTAAACAAACCAATGATAAAAAGCTTCCTGAAGTGAAACTTTGGCCTTTGAGAGCTGAGTCAAGGTAATTCCACAGTTCAATATGGAAGGTTGTGGTTACTGGCCTTCCCCCTGAGTCCAGCATCCCACTGCTCTCTAGACACTTGTACACCTGAGGGTCAGGGAAGGTGGATCTTCCCAAACCTCATAGCCAAAGTCTGACCAGAGCCCTTGAAGACCTCTGGTTCCCTCCATGTTGTGTGTCTCTTCCTCATCTGCAAATCTATGCAGCAGAGTGGTCCCTGACCTTTAATTGGGGCATCTAAACCAAGGAGTCTGAGTAACAGCTCCAAGGGCTCAAGAAGAAGGGAGTTTCAGGCAGGAAATACACTCACCAGGGCTGTGGTGTTGGGATGAAGATCTTGTCCTGCTGTTACTCATAGACAGTGGATCTAGAGGATGTTGCCCTGGAGATGGGAAGCAAGGAGGCAGGATGGCTTGTAGGTTGTACTTAGGGTACAACAGCAGAGGAGGAGACTTCTGCAGGGCTAGTCTCTAACTCACCCCACACACCCCATCTTAATTGAGCCCTACAGGTCAGAGGAAGGCACTAAAGATTTGACCAAGAAGAGAAAGACCAGAACTATCCCAGTCAAAGTCAGGTCCTGTACCTTTTTGACTGCTTGGACCACATAGCATCCCCTCACAGGTTGTGGACTCCTTGACCCCATTCTGGTACAGTGTGAATGTGGCAGAGGGGCCTAGGGCTGGGGCTCAGGTTGGAAAATGCCCATGAGTGCCCAACACCCTATTAATCTGTGTTTGCAACACTGTGTCCAACAGGGCCAGGAGGAAACTGGGTGGGTTGATGGCCACTTAGAGTTGGTCTCCCTGAGGGGATCTAGCATAGTCAAGGCCATCTCCAACTCTATCATGTTGATATGGGGACACTGGTGCAGGGAGGGTGTTGCTAAAATTCCTTCCTTGGGGGAGATATGAACAAGGCCTGTCTCCTCCTCCTAAGATCTCAACAATAAACCAAAGGAGGATTCCACTAATGCTTACCCTAAGGGACTATGAGTTTATTGGAGTTACTTACAGAGTATGGGTGAGGAGTTACTGGCAAGAATAAAGATGACCCCTAAGCAGCCGCACTGGAAAGTCTTCACCCAGCATGAATGATGGTTCCCCACGGTCACATAGAGCCCCTTTCTAATGAACTTCCCCCAGCCTATATACTAGCATCTCCCAGACCAGACTCCGAGGCCATATGCAATTAGGGCAGAAATGCATATAAATGCCTGGAAAGAGTAGCTGGCTACTCAGGTGAGAGCCAAAGACCTTCCCCAGCCCTTCCTTCTCCGAGGGAAGGAAGCCCTCTCCTGATGGACACCTGCCAGCAGACACATCTGATCTGACGATAATGGTTGTTTTGCTCTGAGTGTTACAGACTAGGAGTCTCAGCAAGGATGATTTTCACCACAAATTAAAGAATTAAAAGAATATCAGACATAGTAGCCACAAACTTTATTGAAAGTAAAGATACACACACACACACACACACACACACACACACACACACACACTAATAAAGATACACACACACACACACACACACACACACACACACACACACACACTCACACAGACTCTCTTTAAGTGGAGAGGAGTTTGGAAACTGAAATCCAAAGCCCCTAGGAAGTCCTGAGTCTGTAAGTGTTCTTGGTGGTACAAAGTCCCTTTCCCTTTATTTTGGATCAGTCAACTTAAACAAAAGAGAGCTAATAGGCCCACAGCGCTAAGCTGAGATGTATCCAGGGTCTCCCCAGAAGACAGTGAGCTTGGGAGACTGTGGCCTGAGTCTCCTCCTGTCTACTCACCCCCTGGAACCCACTAAACTGAGCCAAGCAGTGTCTGAGTGGCCAAGTGTGTTGTTCATGGTGGACTGTTCTCTTGGGGTCATCCAGAAAGGACAGAAGGGAGCTGGGCATGAGTGCAGGAGTCCCAAGTTTTATGTATGGGAGCGTTCAGTGGCTTCTCTTCTTCCCCTTCTATCTCTTCTGTACTCCCCGCCTCAACATTACTAACAGTGTATTGTAGGCCAGGCCTCCTGTGGGTACAGAGGTAATAAAGGTGATGGCTTCCTCATGTATGTCAGGAGGCTATGTCTACAAACTTCTTGGGCACGCTGTGGCTAGTGGTGGGGACTCTGCTTGGGATAAGAAACAGTATGGGAGATAGGGCCTTGGGTACCCTTATATGAGGACAAATTGTGCTCCTTTTATTTTAAATTACATTATTTGTTTATTTATTTCTGTGTGACTGTGCACAGGTGCACAGGTGCCATGGCACTCATTTGGAGGTGAGAGAACAAGTTTATAGGAGCTGGTTTTCTCCTTCCACCAAGTGGGTCCTAGGGATTAAACTTAGGTCATCAGAGTGCTGGGATTAACGGCGGCATATTTTTTTAAATAAAGATTTATTAATTTTTTTTGCATATGAGTATTTTGCCTGAATGCATGTATGTACATCATGTGCATGTCTGGTGCCTATGGAAGACAGAAAAGAGTGTTGGATCCCCTGGAACTGGAGTTACAGATGGTTTGTGAACAGCCATGTGAGTGCTGGGAACCATATCCAGGTCCAAACCCAGAGTTCTTCAGCCCTGACTTACTTGTCTGTTTTCTAAAAGGCCCTCTTTGTGGATCTGTGTTGACTTGTACTTGCATTTCTTTTCTCTTTGAGACAGGATCTCACTATGTAGCACTGGCTGGGCTTAGAGGTGTGTGCCACCACACCTGACTTTGAACTGGCATTACTAATGACTGAAATGCTGTTGTTTCACTATAAATGGTTCAACTCTTTGTACCATTTCTCTTTCCCTCTCTCCCTATTTATTCCCTCCTTCCCTCCCTCCCTCCCTCTCTTCCTTCCTCTCTTTCTTCCTCTATTCTTCCTCCTCCTCCTTTTTATTTATTTTTTCTTCTTTCTTGAGCTAGGGTCTCACTATGTAGCCCCAGATGGCCGAGGACTCTATGTTGACCAGGCTGGCCTGAAACTCACAGAGATCCACTTGCCTCTGCTTCCCAAGAACTGGGATTAAAGGTGTATGTTACCACACTGGGGCCCCCTTTTCTTTCCCTTTCTTTCTTTTTTGAAGGGTGGAGTGGGGAATGATAGTCATGAGCTACCATGCCTAGCTTTTCAATTTTTTTTTTTTTTGGTCATTTTGAGACAGGGTCTCCCTGTAGCCCCAGCTGTCCTGGAACTCACTATGTAGACCAGGCTGGCCTTGAACTCACAGAGATCCTCCTGCCTCTGCCTCCCAAGTGCTGGGATTAAAGGCATATGTCACCATGCCCGGCCCCTAATTTTTTAAAACATTTAAAAAATTTATTTATATTTTATGTGTGTAAGTGCACCCGTGTCATGCAGTGCCCTCAGAGGACAGAAGAAGGCATTGGCTCCCCTGGAGCTGGAGTTATGGATGGTTGTTAGCTGTCATGTGGGTGCTGGGATTCGAATCCTGGTCTTCTACAAGAACTACAAGAACAGTCAGTGCTCTCAACAGCTGAGCCATCTCTCCAGCCCCTCTTTACAATTTTTTAAAAAGGTTTTCTAGCTGGGCATGGTGGTGCATGCCTTTAATCTCAGCACTTGGGAGGCAGAGGCAAGCAGATCTCTGTTAGTTCAAGGCCAAGCCTGGTCTACATAGTGAGTTCCAGGCCAGCTGGAGCCATAGGGAGACCCTATCGTAAGGAGACCCCCCCCAAAGGTTTTCTAATAAGTTTTTTTTAATAGATTTCATTATTTATTTGCATTTTTAATTGAATTTATTTTTGAGATTTTCATACAATATAGTTTGATGACATTTATAGATCTGCTCTCCTCTCCCCATCTCCCCAAGATTAATTTTTTTAATTTTATGAAATCCAATTCATAAAAACTTTACAAGATATTTTTTGGCTAAAACTTTTCTGAAACACCTTTTTTTTTGAGACAAAGTTGGAGTTTATTATGAAAAGGTTTTTATCATTGATTTAAGCAGGGTAATTAGAGGAAAGAGTGAAAGAGGTGCTTAAGAAAAGGACAGTATACACTCAAGAGAGAGTTCTGGTTTCTTCAGAGAGAACAACTTAATACTGCTTTACTGTCAAACTTTTCTCTCTCTCTTTTTGTTCTTTTAATTTGTTCTTGTTTTTTAGAGACAGGGTCTCCCTATAGCCCCAGCTAGTCTGGAATTCCCTATGTAGACCAGGCCGACCTCTATCTCACAGAGATCCACCTGCTTCTAATTCCCAAGTGCTGGGAGTAAAGGCATGCACTATCATACCTAGTGACTTTTTCTCTTTCTTGTGACAGCATATAACATCATTTATTTATTTTTATATGTTTTTTTTTTTTTTTCGGAGCTGAGGACCAAACCCAGGACCTTGTGCTTTCTAGGCAAGTGCTCTACCACTGAGCTAAATCCCCAACCCCATATTTTTATATGTATTTTAATATTTATAGTTTTTTCTTAACTTATTTTAATCAATTAACTGAGTTAGCTATTTTTGTGGCAGTGGGACCTGAGTCTGGCACCTCAGCACACTAGGCAAGTGCTCTACCACTGAGTGACATCCTCAGTGCAATAACTATATTCTCTCTGCTTACATTTACTCCATTTCCATTTAGAATAATTGATGTATTCAGACACCTTAAATCTTAATTTATTACTTATATATTCAATTATTTTCTCTGTTTATTCTCTTTCTTTTTGAAACCTTTCTTCTAGATA
>NW_008358090.1:916393-932677 GCF_000622305.1 Nannospalax galili | reverse complement strand
ATAGCATCAGACTGTTAATTCTGTGTTACTGTGGATACATTTTCTCTTTTTCATCTGTGTTATCTATTTTCTAAAGATACAGTGACCTTTATCATGATATTTGCTTTTCTTTGCTGATTGTATCTCTTGCAACAGTTTCTGTAACTGTCTTTCCTTTGTTGAAGAGGTTTGTCTAAACTGTTTCAAATCCTGTCACAGGTCTCAGAAGTTCTGTGCCTAAGAATATACTCATTACCACCTCACCCATTGGTCAGATAAACATTCTATGTTTTAAGTTGTTCTCTTTACCATGTTAAAATGTTACTTTGTTGTCAGTGTGCATCCACTGTTGCAGTTGAAGAATCCAAGGAAACAAGATTTTTGCCTTTTCAAATAATCAATGGATTTCTCAAAATGTGGTGTTAAGGCAGGTGTTGAGAATTTAAAGTTAGCTTGGGGTGCACAGTGAGACCCTGTCTTAAAAAACATACAAACGAACAAACAAAAATAAATAAAAATGTAAAAGACAGGATCCAATCTTTTCACTGCTTCCTCTGGCCACATTAGCCTTGGACTTGAGTCAGCCTGGAGCCAACCTTGAGACAAGACTCAGGTGGGAGCCAGCAGCATATGCTCTAGGGTTTCTGTCTTGAGGGACAAGGGCTGGGCTTTTATCTTTTAGCTATTGCCATGGATCACTGGCGCTTGGAGGAGAGTCCCATCTTGTTCTGATCTGCAGCAGAGCTGGCAGAGCTAGCAAAGAGAGGCAGGTGACCTGCCTAGCTGCACTAAGGTGGTAAAGGGTGACTGTGTAAGGGGTGGAGAGGTCTCTCCTGGGTAATCTACTTCAGACAGACAATACCCCTTAAGCCATCAAAGCACGTGGCTTACAAGAGCTTAACTTAAGTGCACAGGATGGATCAGCTGGTCAAGGAACTTGCTGTCCAAGTGTGGTAACTCTGAATTTGATACCTGGAACCTACATAAAGATGGAGGGAGGGAACGAGCTTTTGGCCTCCAAACACGCACCAGTTGCACATGTGAGTTTACACATACAGGCACACACATACACACACATGCACATAATCATATACACACATACACAATAACAATAAATAAACAAATAAATAAGTAAGTAAATAAGCCTGACTCTATATTTGACATGGAGGGTTCTGAGTTGGTTCCTGTGACTGTCAGTGGGATTTTTGCAACTTGAGCTCCAGCAGTCAAAAGGTGAACTCAAAAGGGAGGCTGCATTGGGATGAGAGGAGTCTCTTAGGTCCATACAGAGTTGACTGTGGTTCTGATGACCAGTGGTTCTCATCAAATCTCAGCCTGACTGAAGTATCAGAAATACTGAGGGAACTGTAGAAAACATAGGCTTTTTGTTTCTTGGTTTTATTTTGGTTTTTGGTTTTTTGAGACAGGGTCTCTTTGTAGCCCCAGCTGGCCTGGAACTTGCTATGTAGACCAAGCTGGGATCGATCTCACCAAGATCTGCCTGCCTCCGCCTCCCAAGTGCTGGGATTAAAGGCATGTGCCTGGCTCTTTTTTAAAAAAAATTTTTTTGGCAGGGGTAGGGAAAGTCTTGTGTAGCCCAGGCTGGTCTTGAATTCACTGTGTAGCCAAGGATGATGAACTCCTGATCTTCCTGCATCTACTTCCTGAGTGCTGGGACTATAGGCGTGGGTCACTGCTTAAACATGAAAACCAGTGGCCTTCCCTTATCATTGGGGGAAGTGCTATTAAAGCATTCACAAAGGATTATTTATGTACTCTTTGAACAGGGAAAACTAAGATCACAGCTTCGCCTGGCATGGGGAGGACAAGACAGATGCTCTCAATGTTAACAGTGGGGTGGACCTCCATCCACCTGCTCTGTCCCTCAGGATGAGACACTGGAGCATAGGCAGCTAGCTCCCAGAGTTCCCTAGTGAGTCAGGCAGTGGGAACCATGAGCCATGGCCAGGTACATCTGATGTGTGGACTATAGGCCAAAAGTCCATGCCAGCACATGATTTAAATGTAAATAAATAAAAATGCCCCATTTATGTTTGTGGTGGTGAGAATCTGGAAACAACCTAAATCCTGTTGTTAGAATGGATAAATTCTTATCTTCCTCCCTCCCTCTGTCCTTGGTCCCTCTCTCCCTCCCTTCCTTTCTTCTTTCCTTCCCTTTTCTTCCTGCCTTCTCTCTTTTTTTCAGACACAGTCTCTCTGTAGCCCCAGCTGGCCCAGAACTCACTATGTAGACCAGGCTGGCCTCAATCTCACAGATCTATGCCTGCTTCTGCCTTTCTAGGCTGTGATTAAGGGCACTGCTACCATGTTCAGTTCATTTTTTCTTTTTTTGAGACAAGGTCATGTTATGTAGCTCTAGCAACTTACTATGTAGTCCAGGCTGCCCTCAGATTCACAGCAATCCTCCTATCTCAGCCTCCCAAGTGCTCGGTTTAGAGGTATATATCTCAGTGCCTGGCATAGATAAACTCCTTTTGTCATCCCCATGAAAGATGGATTTTTTTTTGAGACAGGGTCTCACTGTATAGCCCTGGCTAGCCTGGAAATAGCTTTGTAGGCCAAGCAAACTTCAAACTCATAGAGATCCACCTGCCTCTGCCTCTTAAGTGCTTTGATTACAGGTATGTGCCCCTCACACTAGACAATGGAATATTATGACCCTGGGATGATGGTTGAATTCCCTTGACTTTGAAGGTCTGATGCCTGGTAGGCACAGACATTCATGGCAGTGGGGACAAGTACCTTCCCTGGGGGCTATGGTCAGTTTTTTTCTTTTTTAACTGTCTGAGGCTCAACAAGAAGTGTGTTTACCTTGGGTGGGTGATATCTCTGGGTTCATCAGGGGTGCCACGGTACTCCTGAAGGTTGTGAAATTCAGTATCCTCGCCTGGAGCCTGTGTACTATGGCCTATTGCCAGAGTGATGTATGTGGCAAGGCACAGACTTGCTCTGGCTTCAGTACTGAAGGATGTCCTGGGGGAAAGCTCTGGAGGGCCTGGTTGATATGTGGCACCTGTCTTCCTTTTGGTTAGTCTCTAAATATTCCTCAGCTACCCAAACTGAGTTTGACTGTTCAGCAGGGTAAGGTTCCTTGGCTCAGTTGTGATGCAATCTGGGCTTGGGCCAGGGACCTGGGGTCTGAGATAGAGGTTGGGTAACTGCTCACTGTTACCCCTCTCTAATCTCTTCTTGCAACACTGAGTATGGAGCAGAGGTGAACTTTGGTGGGGCCCTGAGGAATCTAAACTGAATGTGGTAACACATGCCTGTAACCCCAGAACCAGGAGGCAGAGGCAGGAGGATTACTGCAGGTACAAGGCAGCCTGTTCTACATAGTAAGTTTCAGGGAAATCCAAGCTACAAAGTGATACCCTGTCTCAAAAAGGAAGGGGTGCTGGAGAGATGGATCAGCAGTTAAGAGAACTAGCTGCTCTTGAAGAGGACCTGGGTTCAGTTCCCAGCATCCACATTAGGTGGCTCACAGCTACCTATAACTTCAGTTCCAGAGGATCTGATGCCATCTCCTAGCCTCTGAGGGGACCTGTAGGCACATGATGCAGATACATATATTCAGGTACACATGCATACACATAAAATTTTAAAAAATGTTTTAAAAAAGAATACTTTCCTGGAAGGGGTGATACTATGATCACAAAGGTGGTTTTTCCAAGGTGAGGCTTATCCATTGTATTCTGGATGTGCTGACGTCTGCTGTTTCCCCAAATGTGGGAAACTTGGCTGCATAATTTGTGGTAGTGAGGGGACTATGTTTTTGCTTTTCCCTGGGGAAAAAAGGAATCCAGCCCTTGGACATACAATTTATGACACACATGGATCCTGAAGCTGGGGCATGTGAGGGGTCTTGAGTTTCTGCCTGGGGTGAGATGTGACAGAGCAATGTCCCACCATCTTTAAAAAAGTACATATTGGTGAGAACTCAGTTTGGGGAGTTTCACTCTTCACCAGGCATTGAACAGGAATCTCAGAGAGAGATTCCAGAGATAAGCATTAAAATAACAACACGGGGCCTGGAGAGATGACTCAGTGGTTAAGAGTACTGACTGCTCTTGCAGAAGACCCAGGTTTGAATCCCAGCACCCACACGGCAGCTAACAACTATCTATAATTCTAGTTCCAGGGGATCCGATGCCCTCTTCTGTCCTCTTGTACAGTGTATGGTATTACATGACACGGGTACACTTACATACATGCAGGCACTGCATTCGCATAAAATAAACATAAAAAGTAAAAAAATAAAATACTTTTAAGAATAACAACAACAACACTTCCCAGGTCCCAAGACATGGTGGCACATCCTAGCAATCCCATCACTTGAGGCAGAGGATGACCTAGAGTTCAAGGGCAGCCTGGGCTACATAGCAAGACTCCGTTTCAGAAATAAACACACCTCCCAAATCCATCTGATTGTTTTCTGAGGACTCCCAGCCCTCTGTAGCCCCTTTCCCTGAGAGCTTTCATGCCTTTGTGATACTGAGGACTAACCAGCAGTCTGTCCACTCAGCTTAGGGGACCAAGAAAGGACTCAGGCCATGGCTCACACATGAAAATTTATTCCCTCAGTCTCTGAGGCTGGAGATAGATACACAGGCAGGACTGGGCTCCCCCTGGGGGCATAAGTCCACAGATACTATCTTCTCCCAGTGTCCTCATGCTGATATACCTTTGCTTCTCCTGAGTCCAGTCAGTCTGGGTCTACCCTAATGACCCCACTTTTCTTTCATCACCAAATGGGAGCCCCTATGTTTAAAATCATGTTATGAGGTCCTGGGTGAATTTGGAGTAAATTTAACTCACAGTAGGGTCCCACGCCTAACTGAACCCAGAGACTCCCTCACCTAGTGGGGGCATCAAGAGACCTACTATTCTTTGTCTCATGCTTCCATCTCCCAATATCCTTTTTAATTTTTAAATAAGTTGAGAATTTCATACATGTATATAAGGTGTTTGATCAAATCCATGCCCACTCCCTCCCCTCTAAACTCCTCCCATATCTCCCCATCCCTTTTTTTTTGATAACTTCATGTACTCGTTCTTTTCCTTTATTTATTTTTGTGGAGCTTTTGGCTACTCTAACATTCACCCCTCTGAAGAGGTAACCCTAAAATCTAAAAGATTTTATACAGAGATTTTATCTTTATATAAAAGATTAGATACAAGCTCCCAAATACTTTCAACATTTTTGGCCTTTGGAACAGAGTATATTGCTAAGAGGCCCAAGGACATGTTGACTTTTAGCCAAGAAGCTGGCTACTTTTCTTTGGAGTCTTTTCACCCTAACTGCCTAGCCAATTCCTACCTCCTACTCTTATCACACCATCCTCTCAAGGGATTACCCGAATTACCAATAAGGGATCGGGACGCAGACCGCTCTGGCTTCTTCCATTGAGGCAGTTGGAGTACCCCTTCAGTGGGTCTATCTAAAAGACTCCCAAATTGCATAACTCTTGTCTCTAAGGGGAAAAGAAAGTCCTTGAATCATGAATAGGAGATGTGAAAGATAAGTAAAGGTAAGAGTAATTAACATTACAAGTTCTAGCCAGAGAACTAGAAAAAAGTCAGAACAGGGCAATTTTCAAATGTTCATATGAGAGTCCATTGGAATTTCTTGACAAGGGCTTCCAAAAGCATCCCTCAGTTGGGTTCCTCCTCATTTTTCTTTTGTCTTCCAAGGCTGGACACTAGAGTGATGGCTTCAGGGTTTGCTTTCAGGTCCATCTTCCAATCTCTTATATCTGCCCCCCCCCAAATATTTAGCAAAGCATCCTCTAAGTCTCTGATGTTTCTAGAAACATCTTTAGGTCTTCTTCAATCAACATAGGAAGGGCAGCTGGATCAGAGTACACAAGGAAAATTCTATGGCTTTGCCTCCAGGGACCCACCTCCTACCTGTGTCTCTACAGATATGTCTTAGCCTCAGAAAGACTTTGGGTCTGAGGGCCTTGACAGAGGCAGAAGATAGGCTCAGGGGATGTCCATCACAATTTGAGGGCTCCTGAGTTTGAGGAGTTCCTCTGAGGGCAGAACCTCTGTATTTCCTGCCTTCCTGAGCCTAGATAACACTCATGAGCTGGTTCAGACCCCTGGTAAGGACCTAGCTGAGTGGGGAACTGGAGACGCTGGAAGTCAGAAGTGTTCAGCAATTTATGGCAGTGGGCGTCTGACATGTAGACCCTCAGGCCTTGACAGGTAGCTCCCAGAAGGTGACAATGCCAGCTTGGCCTCTCTTCCTCTTCCATGCTTCTGTATGCAGTTCACTACAGGAAATGGCCACATCTCCCAGGATCCACTCTGTCCTCTGACCCAACGATTTTTCAAGTTCTTGGAGGACACCCTCATGTCCATCAGAATGACCCCATGGTCCCTCTGAGACCCTAGCCCACATTCCTATGGTGTCATCAGCCCCCGGTGCCAGGCTCCTGTGGGTGGAAGGGGCAATGATTATAGACAAGGACAGAAGGGAATCACATCAGGGTCCTTCTGTGCTTTGGGTGCTGGTCTGCAGAGGAGTCTAGCCCCTGGGACTGGCACTGTATTTATCTCTTTCCAAATGTCCAGTTTATAGCCTGTGCTCTTCAGTTACAAAGCACGCTTTTAAGTTTGGCATACCCTCATGGTTCGCCCTGCCTGCCTGAGCGGCAGTGAACTTACACTGACCATCAGTTCGCATCAGCCCCAGTGAAAGACGTGTGGTCACAAGATGCACCTCTGGAGTGCAGCTGTTGCACCCTGTACCCACATCCTGTGGAAGAAGGATAAATGGGGCCCAAGGGGCCTCCAGTGGAGGAGAGAGAGTAAAGTATAGCTGCTCCCTGCCATCAGAACCTCCTGGCCCCCAAAACTGGTGTCTGGGGCCTGAGATCTCTGTGTTCCCCAACTGTCCCAGGATGCTGTGGCTGCTGTTCCTCATCCTCCCTGGTGAGTCTCTTACCCTGAATCCTCAGGCTGCCACAGGCTTTGATCTCTACCTCAGATCCCTATCCCTGCCCCCAGTGCTTAAAGAGCTATCCCTTGGGTTATATGGGGACTATTCATCTGCCAGGAATCTTACTGGATCCCAAGTCCTGGGAACCTCCTCCTGGTGCCCAGAAAGTTCCTTCATTTGCTTCCCTAGACTTTGGCTCAGGACAGGAGTTGGGCATTGTCGGAGGCTGCCCTGTCTCAGGCAGGCGGTCCGCATGGCAGGTCAGCTTGAGGTTCTACAACATGAAGCACAGCCTGTGGGAACATATCTGTGGGGGCTCTCTCATCCACCCTCAGTGGGTGCTGACTGCCGCCCACTGTGTGCAGCCGTGAGTGGGGTCCACCCGTTCCCTTAGCTGGAATCAGGTGGGCACTGGGAGGAGGGTTGTACTCAGTGGACATGTTCCCCAGTGGGAGGCAGGACTTCCTAATCCCTGTGGCTGTTCTGAACTGGAGTCTCCTCACCCTTCAGCCTCCCTGAGGGGCTCATGGTCCTGTCCTTCAGGAAAGAACTGGAAGCTTGTGGCTTTAGGGTCCAGCTTGGGCAGCTGAGCCTCTATGAAAATGACCAGCTGATGAAAGTGGTCGAGATCATCCGCCACCCTAGGTACAAGGAGAGCCTGTCTGCTGAGGGGGGTGCAGACATTGCTCTGCTGAGACTGGAAACCCCTGCAATACTATCTGAGCACATCCAGCTGGTCTCCCTCCCCACTGCCTCCGAGATGGTCTCCCCGAGGAAGATCTGCTGGGTAGCTGGCTGGGGCGTCATTGAGGACCACAGTGAGTACTGGGGAGACCTCATGTTCATACTAGCAGAAAGAGGTAGAAGTCCCCATCTTTGATTCTCACTGGCTTCTCTCCACAGTGCCCCTTCCCCCGCCCTACCACCTTCGGGAAGTGATAGTCCCCATCTTGTGGAACAAAGACTGTGACCGGAAGTACCACAAAAACTCCTCTTTGGATAGAAACACTAAGATCATTAAGGATGACATGCTATGTGCCGGGACGGAAGGTCGGGACGCCTGCCAGGTAATAGCCTGATCTGCCTTCTCTCTCTGTCCCTTCCTGGCTTAGGGTACTGGGATTCACCAACCCTGGTGTGATGGGACAACTGGAGTACTGATTCCTGCTTCTCCCCATAGGGCGACTCTGGAGGCCCCTTGGTCTGCAGGTGGAACTGCTCCTGGGTCCAGGTGGGTGTGGTTAGCTGGGGCAGAGGCTGTGGCCTTCTTGATCTCCCTGGGGTATATACTCGTGTGAGGAGCTACATGCCTTGGATCCACCGCTATGTCCCCATATTCCCTCAACCCTCGACAGGGCCAAGTGGGGTTCACACAACAGAGGAGATCTCAGCTTCCTCTGTTGGTTCCCTTACTCCTTCACCTAATTCAGCCTTGTCCTTCTAAATGTCCCCACCCTACAGCAGTGAGACTCCCTTACTCTCTTGGCCTGGAGTCTCTGGTATCTCTTAACTCTGGGTGGGAAGGGCTGAAGCCCTAGATCTCTCAGAAGTAGGTGGGTAGCCCAGATACCCTCCTCATTCTGTTTCCCATTAAATGATAGATTGTCTAACTGATGTTTGTTTGAACTTTGTTTTTTAAATTTTATCTTTATTTATATTTTGTGTTTTGGATTGGGTCTCCCTGTAGGCCCAGCTGGCCTGGAACTCACTTTGTAGACCAGGCTGGACTCGATTTCACAGATCCACCTGCCTCTGCCTCCTGAGTGCTGAGATTAAAGGCAGTGTGCACTGCCATGTCTGGCACTCTGTTTGATTTTTGAACCCAGAGCTGGATACTGAGTAGGGGCTGAGCTGGTAGTGGGTGCCAAGGTTGGTGCTGCTGAGGCCCTGGTGCTATAAAGAGGAGGGGCTCACAGTCATTTGGTCAGTCTACAATACTCTGTTGAGTCCATCCAAGGTCAGACTCCTCCAGCATGGATGGTCCCAGGCTGCTCCCACATCCCTGTTTGGGTCCCAGGAATTGTAGTCAGAGCTCAGATTTGGGGGAACCCCCAGATACTTTAGACCTCATTCGGGGGTTTCAGAATGCCCTTTCTGAGCCTATGTGGTCATTTAAATTCTGAAGTCTTGAGTCCCTTCCCTCTCTGGGATGGCTCCTTCCTTCTTTTTCCCTCCCTCTCTTCCTTCCTTCCTTCCTTCCTTCCTTCCTTCCTTCCTTCCTTCCTTCCTTCCTTCCTTCTTTCCTTCCTTCTTTCATTCCTTGTTTTCTTTCTTATGTGTAGTGGTAGTGGTGGTGGTGGTGGTGGTGGTGGTGTATATGCACACACATGTGCATGTGCACATTGTGTGTGTATGTAGAGGCCAGATGTTGATGTCAGGCATCTTCCTTGAATACTCTGTATTTACTGAGGCAGGATCTCTGGCTGAGTCTGGAAATTGCCCATTTAGCTAGTCTAGCTAGCCAGGTTGCTTTAGAAAGTGATTGTAACAGGGATGCCAAAGAGCTCCCTTGTCTATCCAACACCTGAGAACACAGGAGAAGGCACAGCCTATGATCTATCAGTCAGGTTCTCTCCCAAACCTTCCTGTAAGCACCTAGCCCCAGACTTCCAGCTCCAAACCACCAGATTGAAACCCCCAGTTTGTGTAAGTCACCTCATCCATGGTACTGGGGTGGAGTAGCCCCAGGGACTGAACTGCAATGCAGCAGGTACATGACCTTTCCAGCCTGAGCCAAAGTCTCTGAGCTACAGGTTGGGGCAGGAGTGAGTGAAGCTGGTCACCAAGGACCATGTAGTCTGAGCTCCCATGAAAAGGAAATTCACAGAGACAGAAAGTGGATTGATGGTCACCAAGGGCTGGGGAGGGGAGCCGGGGGGGAGATGAGGACTAAAAGGCACAAGTGTCTTTTCAGCATGAGGAAAAATGCTCTAAAATTGAGTGTGGGGATGGCTGAACCCCCAGGCACTGACTGAAACCTGTGAGCTACACTTTTTTTTTTTTTTTTTTGGTTTTTTTGAGACAGGGTCTCCCTGTAGCTCCAGCTGCCTTGGAGCTCACTATGTAGACCAGGTTGGCCTTGAACTCACAGAGATCTGCCTGCCTCTGCCTCCCGAGTGCTGGGATTAAAGGTGTGCGCCACCACACCCAACTTTTTTTTTAAATCTTGTTTTTGTACTCTGTAGTTCAGGCGAACCTTGAACTCTAGGCAATCCTCCTGCTTCAGCCTCCCAAGTGCTGGGATTAAAGGCATTGCAGGACTCTTTGTAGGTGAATTGTATAAAGTGTAAATCACATATCAATAAAGCTGCTAAAAAATAAACAATTTTTACATTTGATTACTATTATTATTATTACTACTACTACTGCTATTATTATTATTATTATTATTATTATTATTATTGTGTGTGTGCACGCATATGTGCATGCTATAGCATGTGTATGGAGGACAGAGGAAAAACTTTCAGAAATTGGTTTTCTCTTTTCACTATGAGGGTTCCAGGAACTGAACTCAGGTTCTCAGGCTTGACAATAAACGTCTTTACCTGCTGAACCATCTTGCTGGCCCCAAACAAACACCTTAAAAAAAAAGTCCAGGGGCTGGAGAGAGATGGCTCAGGGATTAAGAGCACTGACTGCTCTTGCAGAGGAGCCGGGGTCGATTCCCAGCACCCACATGGCAGCTACGAACCATCCTTAACTCCAGTTCCAGAGGCCTCTGAAGCCCTTTTCTGACCTCCACAGCACCGCATGAAATGGGTGCACTCACATACATGCAGGCAATACACTCATACACATACAATAAAAATAATAAAATATTTAAAAAAAAAGCCCAGGATTCTCATTTCTTAGATTCATTTGAAGCTCTAAAACCAGACCCAAGTCCCTAGAACAGCTGCTGGGATACCTGTGTCCACAAACAGTGGGGGGCCTCTGGGACACCCCTCTCTGTAGGGCTCTGAGGAAGTTAGAGTTGTAGTGGGCCACACTGGGCATTTGCTGAGTTTATAGAATGGTCATTTGGGGGGTCCTGACAGGTGGGGCTTTCAGGTTTGGCCAGGGACACATGACCAGGTTCAATACGAAAGACTTGGTGTTTAGGGGCACTGATCATGCCTTGAGGTGGGTATGGGGCTCACTGCCAGAGGCCAGCAGCTATCAGAGACAGTCACAGGAGGAGGCAGGGACACTGTGGAGAGCCCCTGGCACCTCTCTGGTCAGAGCCCAGCAGGAACCTGTTCTCAGAATCCTGAAACCCACCAGGGCCATGCACTTACTTCTCTTGATCTAGGAGAGCCCTCATAACCTAAACCACAGAAACCCCTCAGATCTCACAGGTTGTTGGTGCTTGGGTCCTGGGATGACTGCCCAGGAGTCTAGGAAGCCCTCTATCCAGGCAGAGTTGGGTGTTGGTGGTTCCATGTAGAGAATGCAGCTGTTCCCTTCTAGTACTGGGTACTAGGCCCCACCTCCACTAGTGATTCTGACCCTTCCCTGCCTAGGGGATTTTGTACCTGAGCCCTTCCATTATTCCTGACCCCACCTGATATTCTCACTGACCTGGGACCCATTTCCTGACCCCAGGTCTATGCTGTCTTTAGGTAGGGTAAGGTAACAGGGTGACTCCCATACAGTATGGCCCATTTCATTTTGGGCAGGGCCTCCTGGGCACTGGATTGTTCTTTGCTTCCTAGATCCCAGACCAGGGGCTGAGTGTGTGAAATCATGAGGGGCCGTGATAACCTCAGAGAGGAGACCCTTGCAAGTCAGCCGAAGGAACCTCCAAAGAATATGACCATCAGGAACACAAAATTAGGTGCCTCCATGGTCACCCTTTTTGGTCCTGGATGCTGCTTATAGAGAGCTCTGAGCAAGTCACCCAGTCATCCTCTTGGTAAGGTGATGCAGAGGCAATCAGAGGACCTGGACAAATGGAGTCAATGTCCTAAACTGGGGCTGCAGAGGTTGCACTGAGCTCTGCTGCAGATATCAGGGTATTGATACCCCTATTCTCACCCAGCTACATGGGAAACATGATCTGACATTTTTCCCGTAGTTGAGCAGCAGATACAGTGAAGTCCTAGCCTCTTCCAACACCCATGTTTCTGTCCCTGGACAGCCTGTCCCACTCACTACCTGCTATAACCCTCTGTGGTTGGCCTTGTAGATTCCTAGCTGCCCTACGGGTACCTCAAGGTGGGAGGGCTTCCAGAAAATATCCTCCTAGCCTCCCCAATCTATTCAAGTACTTTTGATACTCTAGAAAACTCCCCAGGCACCAGAGATAAGCAGTCATGTGTCTACAGCAGCTGGCAGCCCAGGCCCAGAGCAGAGGGGAGCCATCCCTTGTCTAGATCGACAATGATGGTGGGATGATCATACATGGAGCTCAGTCTGTGAGGCAAGTTGGAACAGCATAACTCAGTTACCTAACAGGTCCTCTTGTAACACTGCAGCTGGAGCTGGACCCAGGGATGCTACAGGGGTACCTTAATGACCAGCAGGTTGACAGTGTTCTGAGTTCACACAGGTCACAGCAGAGGATTAAAATGGGCCTGAGGTCCTGGCAAGGGCCAAGGGTAGACTGTGGATGTTTAGCCTACCTCACTGACTATGAACTTGTCATCTCATGCCAGACACAGAGGGCCCCATGACAGTGACAGCCAAGGCTCACCACTGTTTTTCCCTCCCTGCTCATAGTGGATACAGGCCTAGTGAGAATCTTTGTACCCTTTCCTGTTTACCCCAACATTAGAACACTCACCTGAGTTCAAACAACCTTTAGCCAGATCCCATGGGGTGAGGGTTTCAGGAAACCTCTATCTTATTTTCATTCTGTTAAGCACCCCAGGATCCACCTGTTCCCCATTTCCACCACAAGTGCTCATGATACTCGGGTGCCTGAACTTGGTTCTGGGAGCATGGCTGGAAGAGGAGTTAGAGGGTGTGACTGTCCTCTGTGCAGATGCACACCCAGCTGTTATGTCAGTCCCAGACCTGGTCTCCCTGCAGAAATGGCCTCCATGTACTGTCCTCTGTTGTGTACGCATATGCACGTGTGTGTTTTTGTGTATACGTGTACGTGTGTGGCTGTACATGTGTGCTGTGTATACGTATACGTATATGTGTGCTGGCACTCAGTTACATGAATTGAGACAGTTACAGCATTTGCAATAAAAATGAAATGCATGGTGATGCATGCCTGTGATCCCAGCACTTGAGAGGAGAGGCAAGAGAATTAGGAGTTCAAGGTCATCCTTAGCTACAAAGAGAATCCAAGGCTAGTCTGGGCTAATTGAGACCTTGACTCAAAAAACAAAAATACCATAACAGTAACAAAAAAGTTCTAGGACTGGCAATTTAGTTCAGTGGCAAGCATTTGCTTAGCACAAAGAGGTTCTGAACCCAGTCCCCAGAACTGTAAAGCAAACAAACAAAAAATCCAACACCTTTAAAAAAAATTTTTTTTTGGTCTTTTTTTTGAGACAGGGTCTTCCTATAGCCCCAGCTGTCCTGGAACTCACTTTGTAGACCAGGCTGGCCTTGAACTCACAGAGATCTGCCTGCATCTGCCTCCCGAGTGCTGGAATTAAAGGTGTGTACCACCATGTCTTCTGTAGCCCCAGCTGTCCTGGAACTCACTATGTAGACCAGGCTGGCCTCGAACTCACAAAGATCTGCCTGCTTCTGCCTCCCAAGTGCTGTAATTAAAGGCATGTGCTACCCACGCCCAGCTTTATTTATTACTTTTATTTTATGTGTAGGAGTATAGTGCCTGCATGTATATAAGTGCATCTGTGTTGCACAATGCACTCAGAGGTCAGAAGAAGGTGTTGGATCCTCTGGAACTGGAGTTATGGACGGTTGTTAGCAGCCAAGAAGGTATTGAAAATTGAACCCAGGTCCTCTGCAAGAGTAGCCAGTGCTCTTAACCATTGAGCCAGCTCTCCCAACACCCTTTTAATTCTTTTAGATTTTTGTTGTTGTTGGTGGTGGTGGGTTTTTAATTAATTAATTAAGTAATTAACTTTATTATTTTTTGGGGGGTCTTTTTTGAGATAAGGTCTCCCTGTAGCCCCATCTGGCCTGGAGCTTACTGTGCAGACCAAGCTGGCCTTGAACTCACAGAGATCCACCTACCTCTGCTGGAATTAACCACACCCAGCCTTGCTTTTTAAAAAAATTTTGGTTAATTAATTAATTTTTATTTTTATGTGTATGAGTATTTTCCTGCATGTATGTAAGTGCACTTATGTCATTCAATGCTGGGCTAAGGCCAGAAGACAGTGTCAGATCACTTGGACCTGGAGTTACAGATGGTTGTTAGCTGCCGTGTGGGTGCTGGGAATTGAACCCAGGTCCTCTGGAAGAGCAGACAGTGCTCTTAGCTGCTGAGCCATCTTTCCTTTTTTTTTGGTCTTTCTGAGACAGGGTTGTTTTGGGTTTTTTTTGAGACAAAGTTTCACTATGTAGCCCTGGCTGGCCTGCAACTCCCATCTCCTTACGTAGACCAGATTGGCTTTGAACTCATAGACATCTATCTGCCTCTGCTTCCTGGGTGCTGTGACTAAGAGTATATGCTACCACATCTGGCCTCCTTTAATTTTTTGTTTATTTGTTTTTTGTTATTTTGAGATAGAGTCTCCCCATAGCCACAGCTAGTCTGGAACTCACTATGTAGACTAGACTGGCCTCATTCTCACAGAGATCTACCTGCCTCTGCCTCCTGAGTGCTGGGATTAAAGGTATACACCACCACACTGGCTTCTTTTAGTTAATTTTTTAAGACAGGATCTTATTTTATACCCCAGACTGACATGGAACTCATTATGTAGCTCAAGTTGACCACAAACTCTTGGAAATCCTCCTAATTCACTTTCTAAGTGCTGGGATTTTACAGATGTGCTCTACCATACCCAACTCCCAAAATACGTCTAAAGAAAACTTGGGTCAAAGAAATATTATGATGGAAATGACAACCAAGACATTTGAAAGTTCCAGTGGTGACAACTTCAGTTCCTGTGGGGACACATGCTGTGCCCCACCCCCAGAAAAAGCCAGCTCTTTTTTCATACAAATGGAGAAAGATAGGAAGTACAAGCCACAGAGTAAGAAAGAAAACAACAGAAGCACAGGAATAAAACAAACAGTGGCAAAGACAAGACAGGAGAAAGCTGGGCCTTCACTCCAAGTACCAGGCCAGCCGAGCTCTGCAAACTGAATGAGCAGGGACCAAAGTGTATAGCTCACAACAGCAGCAACAACCAGCACAACTGCTCTGAACAGCCATGCTCAGCAAACTCCCCATCATGACAAGGACAGTAGCATGACTCCACATAGGAAAAAAACCTGTGAAGATCTACAATCATTGAAGATCTGAGAATCTGCCCAGACATAAGAGTTGAAACACCAGCCTGTGTTGTATGGGAGAACCATACTAAAGTTTCAAAGGACAGGAAATGGTCATTTTATGAAGTTCTTACAGAGATAAAGAGGAGAATCTCCAGCTGACGGAGATCAAGACATCCTGAAGAGCAAAAACTGGACAAACAGATCTGAGGAAAACTTCAGGCCAAATTCACTTGCAGGCCAAAAGAAAACAACACATGGATTCCAGTAACATACACAAGCTCAACAGAAGCATCTGCTGGGGTTTATACCAGAGGACTAAAGTCCCAGGAAAATCAATTGTCATCATTTTCTATGTCAAGACTTGAGAGGGGAAGGGCTAGCCTAGGATAATCTCAGCAAGGTAAGGGAAAAGCTCTCCATTATCTGTGTGTGCATGCTCATATGTTCAAATGCATGTGTGTGCATGTGCATGCGTGTGCATGTGGAGGCCAGAGGACAAGCTTGGCTGTTGTTCTTCAGGTGCCATACACCTTGTTTTTTGAGACAGGATCTTTCACTGGTCTGGAGCACCACCATTAAGGCTAGACTGGTTAGCCAGTGGACCCCAACACTTTATCTACTGAATTATCACTCCATCCAAGTCTTTCATTCTTCTGGTTGATAAACTCCACCACTGATTATGATGAAACTCTTGGCAATTTTGTGGGATCTCCCTGATGTCCACAAGAAATGTTCTGTTTAATGGTGAACCAGTGAAACACTAGAAACCACTCTCCTGAGTAAGAGCAGATGAGGATGGCTGCCTCCCTGTTTCTAACAGCATGGTGCAGAACATCATGCTAACAACATGCTATCTAGGAATAAAAAAAAATTATTATTTATTTATTTATTTATTTATTTATTTATTTATTTACACTCTCCCATAGCCTCCCTCCCCTCACTAGAGCCCTTATACTCTGATATCCCTGCTACTGTCTGCTGTGTTGTCA
>NW_008358090.1:913582-915693 GCF_000622305.1 Nannospalax galili | reverse complement strand
CATACATGAGTTCCCTCCCATCGAGTGGGTTTTAAGTCCAATTAGGTAGCTGTTGATTACCCCCAAAATAAAAGTGTCTCTATGGCACAAATATAGTTTCCTGCTAAGGTCATTTGTGTGGTCATTAGGCTTTAATTTATTTATTGGTCTTTTTGAGACAGGGTCTCCCTGTAGCCCCAGCTATCCTGAAACTCACTATGTAGACCAGGCTGGCCTTGAACTCACAGAGATCTGCCTGCCTCTGCCTCCTGAGTGCTGGAATTAAAAGTGTGTGCCACCACGCCTGGCTACACACAAATTTTTTACAGGAGAAATTACCCAACTGAATGCAAGTTCATAGACCTGCATTTATCTGAGGTGTGTGGTCACAGACAGGGACACTCCATACCACAGACACATGACAGTATTAGTAAAACACTAACTGTTTTTTGAGAAGCACAGCAACTAATTTTTAAATTTTTACTACAGACTTGTGGAAGTAGAAAGTTACCATTAAACAATTGATCTCAAGATAATTAACCTTTGGTTATAAGACACAATAGGGGACTGGAGATTAGCTCAGTTGGTAGAGTGCTTGTGTGGCATCCATAAGGCCCTGGGTTCAAGCCCTAGCACTGCATAAACTGAGTGTGATGGTACATACCTGTAATCCCAGCACTGTGGAGGTGGAAGCAGATGGATCAGAAGGTCAAGATCATCCTTGGCTACATACTGATTTGAAATCAAGACCTTGAAATCACAGACCTTGAAGGTCATGTGAGATGATATCTCAAGCAGGAAAAAAAAAAGACAATAGTATTTGACAAGAAAATTCTTGGGGCTGGGGAGCTCAGTGGTGGAGTAGTTTCTGAGCATATATGCAAGACCCTGGGTTTGGTGCTCAGCACTACAGAAACATAACAAAACACAGACAAAAGACTCCTTGGGTAAAAGGTACTCTGTTGGGAAAAAAATTTTGGGAATTCAAAGTGCTAGTCAGTGTTCAGCATTTCATTCCCTCTCCCCCACTTCAAAGTGTTTTTGTTTTGTTTTTTCTTGAGATAGGATCTAATGTAACCCAAGCTGGGCTCCAACTAGCTACCTAGCTGAGAAGGACTTTGAATTTCTGATTCTCCTGCCTCTACTTCCTCAGTGCTGGGATTACAGACTTACAGAACACCATGCCCCACTACCACAAACAAAACAAAACAAAAAAACCCCGCCATACCCAGTTCATACAGTACTAGGGATGGAACCTAGGGCTTCGAGCATGCAAGGCAAACACTACCTGCTAAGCTACACCCCCAGTCATGTTTTCTTTTTAAGTATTTTATTTGGGGGCTGGAGAGATGGCTCAGTGGTTAAGAGCACTGGCTGTTCTCGCAGAGGATCTGGGTTTGATTTCCAGCACCTACATGGCAGCTAACAACCATCCAGGGGATTCAACACCCTCTTCTGACTTCTGAGGGCATTGCACGACAAGGGTGCACTTACACACATACAGGCAATACACTCATACATAAAATAAAAATAATAAAATATTAGCTGGGTGTGGTGGCGCATGCCTGTAGTCCCAGCACTCGGGAGGCAGAGGCAGGTAGATCTCTGTGAGTTCAAGACCAGCTTGGTCTACATAGTGAGTTCCAGGACAGCTGGGGCTACAGGGAGACCCTATCTCAAAAGACCCCCCCAAAATTTATTTTTTAAAAAAGTATTTTATTTGAAGAAAAATGGGCTGCTTTCAGGACAGAAAGATGCCTTAGTTATGAGCGAAAGAATAAAACTATTTTCAAAGTTTAGATGTGCACAGTTGCTTTGAAAGAAAAAAAAAAAGGTAGGGCATGGTTGGTACACCTTTAATCCCAGCACTTGAGAGGAGGCAGATCTCTGTGCGATGGAAGCCAGCCTGGTCTACAAAGTGAGTTCCAAGCTAGCTAGAGCTACAGGGAGATCCTGTTTCAAACAAACAAATGAACAGCAACAAAACAAAACAAAAATACCACCAACAAAATATGCCTGAGCACCTGTAATATCGCATTCTTGCTTCTGAGGTTATACTCTCTGACCTCAGGGCTGTGTGAGTCTTCTTTTTTTAAATATTTTATTTATTATTTTTATTTTATGTGTATGCA
>NW_008358090.1:911276-913550 GCF_000622305.1 Nannospalax galili | reverse complement strand
CAATGCCTGCAGAGGACAGAAGAGGCTGTTGGATCCCCTGGAACTGGAGTTATGGACATTTGTTAGCTGCCATGTGGGTGTTGGGATTCGAACCTGGGTCTTCTGCAAGAACAACCAGTGTTCTTAACCGCTGAGCCATCTCTCTAGCCCCTGTGTGAGTTTTCTTAATATGTTATCAACAATTGTGTTTGTTCCAATATATGTAAAGGAAAATGGCTTTGCCTCATTCAAACTCATAAACAACATTTGTTGTCAGCAAACATATTTGTCCACAGACTTAGGCAAACCACCCTCTGCCCTCTCAGGCCCGGCACTGAAATGTCTCTATAGATATTGTCTTGCCAGCTAGGAAACCTCAAGTGTTGGTCTAGTTTCTC
The DNA here is from genome assembly GCF_000622305.1 of Nannospalax galili. Classification (NCBI taxonomy): domain Eukaryota; kingdom Metazoa; phylum Chordata; class Mammalia; order Rodentia; family Spalacidae; genus Nannospalax; species Nannospalax galili. Next base: position 913,173 of record NW_008358090.1, on the reverse strand, counting down.
TTCATGCATGGGTAGGAGTAAAATAATTGCAGCAGTGAATAGCACAGCAGAGTCTTATTCTTTGAAGGCAAGGGCCTTGTGAAGGATGGGAGCCTGGCCCACCAGAATCTTGATGAGTTAAGTCATCATCAGTTCAGGGATAGAAATATTCCCCAGTGAAGCCAGGTGTGGTGGCTTATACCATAATTGCAACATTCAAGAGGCCCAAACAGGAAAGTTGCTATGAATTCAAGGCCAGTCTAGAATTCACAGCAGAGGGCTGCAAGAGGCCCTGTCTCAAAAATAACAACAACAACAAAAGCTTCAGTGGAACAAAGGAGGCTCCTGAGGTAAACCCAGGTATTCATGCCTTTGGCAGACCTACAAAGTGACACTGCAACTGGAGAGAGCTAGACAGATGCACAAGTCATATGGACAAAACAAATCAGATCACAATGTCACATTAACTCACAAACATAAATTCCACCTACATTAAAGCTCTTAATGTGAGAGATAAGCTTAGGAAGGCACTAGGAAATATCTATGTTCAAGTAGACTGCTCTCCCAGGTAGAAAAATACCTGCAAAGGGCAAGTGATATGCTCATAGAGAGCCCCCAGAACCACAAAGCACCCGGGAAACAGACCAAGTACACCATTTTTCCTCATCCTGAGGGATCCTGTGTTGTTGTCAGGAATCTGCTGGAACTGCAGTAAGGGCTGTATCTGTCCCAGCTGGGGGGTACATATACATGCACACACATGTAAACATGTATGTACATGTATGTATATATACACACACATGCACATTCCATACTCACAGTCTCACATATGTATACTTAATGCTCACACACACTCACACCTTGTGATAGTTAATCTTTTAAAAAATATAACCTAGCTGCTACTGTCTGCCGTGTTGTCAGCACCCCCAGCCATTCCCCACTGCTTACCTTTCTGGTGAATCTAGTCAGCCTATCTAGAGGTCTTTGTTTTAGGAGGGTCAGCTGTTCTTCATCTAGCAGTAATCAGTTGTCTATATTCCTTTGGATAAGATTGGGGTCTGCTGTTCATTTTCCCAGTTCTATGGTGGGTTACTATCTGGGAATCCCTTTGGCCACCCTGGCCATCAACTCAAAAGAAGGTATCGCTTGTCTGGCATTGTTGCTTGTTATGTAGCCTTTAGCTATACATATGGACTCTTATGAAATTACATTGGCCCATTTAATCTTTGGTTACACTTTCCTTTTGGGCGTTTAAGGCCATACAGTTGGTCCAGATAAACCAATTATTTTTATTCGTCATTTGAAGATCTGCTCCTCAGGGGTCACATGGGCTTGGGAAGAGCCCCTGGCTCCTTTCTTTTACCAGTTCCATCTATGTGAAATAAGTCAATGGTCCTGCTCGACCATGGTTGGCTTTGCTTGGACGCATGGAGGAAATGATTCCTCTGTGTTGACTCTCCTTTTTATAGACTGGACACTGGTTCAAGTCCATCTGGTGGGGTCTCCTTGTCCTCCTTGATCAAGAGGACAGGTGACTCACCACCATTATAGGACATTTTGGAGAGATGCTCAGAGTCCCCTGGAACTAGTTGACCTGGGAGGGCAAGGAGCAAAAACTGTCCTTTATGTCCCTCTGACCAAATTATTATAGACCTCAAAGTATGTTAAACACCCAAGAAGATTAGTTCCACCAGTCTGGTATTTTTAATTACTGTGTTTCATAGTAAATCCTACCTAGGCATATATTTCTTGATCTGCTATGTATAATTTGTCAGTAGGTTGTAGGAGTAATATGGCTCCCTCTGGTTTTCAAAACTAGGTAGGCATTATTTATCTCTTGCATTGTCTCACCCCTCCATCATGGTTTTCCCTCTTAAGGTGCCCCCATTTCGCCCCTTTCTCCCTTAATAATTCCCTT
>NW_008358090.1:909595-910596 GCF_000622305.1 Nannospalax galili | reverse complement strand
ACTGAGTACAATATTGTATAACTGTAATAATTCAACTGTAAACCTAAAAATTTACAGCCAATTTTGAAAGAGATGCATCTTAGCTCAGGAAATTGTTATTGAATATGTCAATGCTGTTGTAATGAAATGCTTCTAATTATATGGTTATTAAATAATTTTAAAAAATTAAAATAGAAAAACATAAATAAAATACACAAAAAAATAAAGATTAAAAAAAAATGAATGAGTTTTTAACCTTGGAAAAAGATCTCCAATCACTTCCCTCTGCTTCCCTGGACTGCACAGCCCACCAGCCTCTTTTCTGGATTCCAGGGCTGACCTCTTAGCCCGGGGCCACCACTGCTTCCTGATCCCTTGCATCCAGATGGACCCAGTTCCTTCTCGAGGTCCCCAGGAGCCCTCTGGGCCTGGTACTGCCCTCACCTCCCTCTGCACCCCTGGGCCTGCATGATCCACTGGCCGCTCTCCTGGGTAAGTCAATCGTGCCCTCTGCACCTTGACTCCCCCAGCCTCATTCACCCTCCCATCTCCCCGACCCATCTCTCCTCCTAGCCTTGGTGCTGTCCCATTCCTTGTCTTGATGCCCTCGACACCAGGGGAACCACCACTGCTTCCTGATCCTTTGCATCCAGATGGAACCATTTCCTTCTCCAGGTCCCCAGGAGTCCTCTGGGCCTGGGCCTTCCCTCACCTCCTTCTGCTTCCCTGGGCTGCACAACCCGCCAGCCTCTTTCCTGGAAACCCGGGTTGACCTTTAGGCTTCCTGATCCTTTGCATCCAGACCAACCCAGTTCCTCAGTGCAGTCCCCAGTCTCCTCAGTGCAGGAGCCCTTGAGGCCTCTTCTTGCCCCCATCTCCCTTTGCATCTCTGGGTAGCACAGCCACCAGCTGCCCAAGACCAGCATCTTTCCTGGGCCATGCTCTCAGGCCAGTCCAACCCCCAAATTCCTGAGGCCAAAATCTTTCCTGGAGGGATCCAGACCTTAGGAGAAAGCCTGAGA
>NW_008358090.1:907159-907952 GCF_000622305.1 Nannospalax galili | reverse complement strand
TGAATGATGAATGGGTCAAAAGAGAAATTAAGAAAGAAATAAAAGTATTCCTGAAACTAAATGAAAAGGACAATACAACACAACACAACCTATGGGACACACTGAAAGCCGTCCTTAGAGGGGAGTTTATACCTCTAAGTGCCTACATTAAGAAATCAGAAAGAACACAAATAAGTGACTTAACACTGCAACTCAAGACACTTGAAAAGCAACAATAAATGAAACCCAAACTCAGCAGACAAGAAGAAATAACAAAAATCAGGGCAGAAATTAATGAAATAGAAACAAAGAAAAAAATACAAAGAATCAACGAATCCAAGAGCTGGTTCTTTGAAAAGATAGATTGACACACTGCTAGCCCAGTTAACCAAAAGAAAGAAACAGCACCTCCAAATCAACAAAATCAGAGATGAAAGGGGAAACATCACAACAGATACCAGAAAGATACAGAACATTATAGGGGAATACTTTAAAAAACCTACATGCTACTGAATTTGAAAATCTAAAAGAAATGGACGGATATCTAAAGGCATGAGAACCACCAAAACTAAACCAAGAAGAGATTAACAACTTAAACAGACACAAAACACAAAAAGAAATTGAAACAGTATTACAAAACCTCCCTACTAAAGAAAGCCCAGGACCACATGGATTTATAGCAGAATTCTATCGGACATTTAAAGAAGATCTGCTGCCAATACCACTTAATTTATTCCAAAAAATAGAAATGGAGGGAGAACTTCCAAATTCCTTCTATGAAGCCAGCATCACTCTAATACCAAAGTCAAGTAAA
>NW_008358090.1:906616-906967 GCF_000622305.1 Nannospalax galili | reverse complement strand
CAAGTTGGCTTTATCCCAGAGATGCAGGGATGGTTCAATATACATAAGTCAATAAGCGTCATAAATCATATAAATGGGCTCAAACACAAGAACCACATGGTCATCTCAGTAGATGGACAAGTAGTCAGGAATGGCTGGGGGTGCTGACAACACAGCAGACAGTAGCAGGGATATCAGAGTATAAGGGCTCTAGTGGGGGAGGGAGGCTATGGGAGGGTGCCATCTCGGAAGTGGGTGTATAGTCTAATAAGATGGTTTGGGAAGTTCTATGTGATATACACACACACACACACAAAATCAACAAATTTAAAAAAGTATTATATTTGAGAAGGAAGCATGAAAATTTATGTT
>NW_008358090.1:904752-905799 GCF_000622305.1 Nannospalax galili | reverse complement strand
CAGGAGCTCCTCCCAAGCCCATGTGACCCCTGAGGAACAGATCCTCAAATGGCCTTAAGAGTAAAAATAAATTGTTTTATCTGGACCAACTGTAGGGTTTTAAACATCCAAAAGGATAGTATAACCAAAGATTAATGGGGTCAATATAATTTTTAATAGTCCATATATATAGCTACATAACAAGAAGCAATGCCAGACAAGTGTACCTTCCTTTGAGTTATCAGCCAAGGTGGTGCAAGAGACTCCCAGACAGTAACCCAGTATAGAACTGGGAAAATGAACAGCAGACCCCAATCTTATCTCAAGGAATACTGACAACTGATTACTGCTAGATGAGGAACAGCTGATGTTCCTAAAACAAGGCTGACTAGATTCAGCAGGCAGACAAGTACTGGAGAATGGCTTGGGGTGTTGACAACACAGTGGACAGTAACAGGGATGAAAGAGCATATAAGCTCCAGTATGTAAGATTGTGTGGGATGTTCTGTATGATATACACACAGAAAAATCAACAAATTTAAAAAATTTTAATTTGAGGAGGAAGCATAAAAATTTACTTCATGTTAAGTAGATGTGAAAAACATTACCACTGAAATCTACCTGATGATTTTATATCTATGCCCAGATGCCAAGGAGCTCAGAAAATCACTGACTGTGTCTAGTAATAATCAGATATATAGAGATTAGAAACACATGTGCAAACATCTTAGCCTCAATAGCATTAAAAATGAATTTTTCTGTGTGAAACGATGTGAAAAACATTACCACTGAAATCTACCTGATGATTTTATATCTATGCCCAGATGCCAAGGAGCTCAGAAAATCACTGACTGTGTCTAGTAATAATCAGATATATAGAGATTAGAAACACATGTGCAAACATCTTAGCCTCAATAGCATTAAAAATGAATTTTTCTGTGTGAAACTGTGTTTTTTTTTTTTGGTCTTTTTGAGACAGGGTCTCCCTGTAGCCCCAGCTGTCCTGCAACTCACTATGTAGACCAGGCTGGCCTTGAACTCACAGAGATCTGCCTGCCTCTGCCTCCC
>NW_008358090.1:902899-904559 GCF_000622305.1 Nannospalax galili | reverse complement strand
AAAGAGATGCATCTTAGCTCTGGAAATTGTTATTGAATATTTCAATGCTGTTGTAATGAAATGCTTTTTCTAATTATGTGTTTATTAGATAATTTAAAAAAGATCTCCATTCAATTTTATAATATACTGTTTCCTACAAAAGACTCATTTAAATATATTTTATTTATTATTTTATGTGTATGAATGTATGGCCTGCAATGTATGTGAGTGCACCCATATCATGCAATGCTGCAGAGGTCAGAAGAGGGTGTCAGATTCCCCTGGAACTGGAGTTAAGGACAGTTCATAGCCATCATGTGGGTGCTGGAAATCAAACCCGGGTCCTCTGCAAGAGCAGTCAGTGCTCCTGACCACTGAGACATTGCTCCAGCCCCAGAAAGACTCATTTTTAATACTAACACTTAGATGCTTGCACATGGGTCTCTAATCTCTATGTATCTGATTATTACTAGTCATAGTTGGTTACACTTGGATCCTTGGCACCTGAGTATGGATATGAAGTCATCAGGTAGATTTTAATGGTAATGTTTATCACCTCTACTAATTAACATGAAGTAAATTTTTATGCTTCCTCCTCAATTATAGCTCATTTTTTTTATTTGTTGATTTTTTGTGTGTATATCATACAGCACATTCCAAACAATCTTATTTATCTATATATCCACTTCCCAAATGGCACCTTCCCATAGCCACCCCCCCCCACTGGAGCCCATATACTCTGTCATCCCTGTTACTGTCCACTGTGTTTTCAGTGTCCCCAGCCGTACCCTAGTGCTTGTCAGTCTGCTGAATCTACTCAGCCTATCTAGAGAGCCTTGTTTTAGGAAGAGCAGCTGTTCCTCATCTAGCAGCAATCAGTTGTCAATAGTCCTTTAGATAAGATTGGAATCTGCTGTTCATTTTCCCAGTTCTATGCTGGGTTACTGTCTGGGAGTCTCTTGGGCCACCCTGGCCAACAACTCAAAGGAAGGTATCACCTGTTTTGCATCATTTCTTGTTATGTTATGTGGCCTTTAGCAATACATATGGACTCTTAAAAATTATATTGACCCCTTTAATCTTTGTTTATATTTTCCTTTTGGATATTTAAGACCCTACAGTTGGCCCAGATAAACCAATTTGTTTTTACTCTTAAGGCTGTTTGAGGATCTGTTCCTCAGGGGTCACATGGCCTGTCTATATAAAGATAAGTCAAAAGTCCTGCTCGACCATGGCTGGCTTGGCTTAGAAGCATGGAGGAAATGATTCCTCTGTGTTGACCCTTATCTTTGTAGATTGAACACTGGTTCAAGTCCATCTGGTGTGGTCTCCTCGGCCTCTTTAATCAAGAGGACAAATGACCCACCACCATTACAGGACATTTTGAGAGATGCTTATAGTCCCCTGGAACTAGTCAACCTAGGAGGGCAAGGAGCAAACTCTATCCTTTAGGTCCTTCTGTCCAAATTTGTATAGGCCTCATAGTATGGCTGTTAAACATCCAAGAAGGTTAGTTCCACCAGTCTGGTACTTTTAATTACCATGTGGCATGTAGATAAAGCTTGGGCAAAGACCAAATGCTCTCAATAAACCTTACCTAGATATATATTACATTCTTTGATCTGGTTGTATGTATAATTTGTCAGTAGGTTGTTGGGCTAATATGCTTCCCTCTGGTTTT
>NW_008358090.1:900790-902217 GCF_000622305.1 Nannospalax galili | reverse complement strand
ATAAGTGGAGGGACACTTAGGTTGCTTCCATCTCTTAGCTATTGTGAAAAGAGCAGCAACAAACATGGATGTACAAGTGTCTCTGCAATAGGATGAGTTCTTTGGGTATATGCCAAGGAATGGTATAACTGGGTCAAATGGTAGGTTCATTTGTAGTTTTTTTTTCATTTTATTTCATTATTTTTATTTTATGTGTATGAGTGTATTGCCTGCATGTGAGTGAATCCATGTTGTGCAATGCTGCAGAGGTCAGAAGAGGGCTTTGGATTCCCCTGGAACTGGAGTTACGGATGGTTCATAGCCGCCATGTGGGTGCTAGGAATCAAACCTAGGTCCTCTGCAAGGGCAGTCAGTGCTCTAAACCGCTGAGCCATCTCTCCAGCCCCCATTTGTAGTTTTTTAAGAGTTCTCCACACTGCTTTCCATAGGGGTTGAACAAGTTTGCAGCCCCACCAGCAGTGGATGAGTGTTCCCTTTTTCCCACATCTTCTCCAACATTTGGTATCATTTGTTCTCTTGATCTTAGCCAGTCTGACTGGGGTAAGATGAAATCTTAAAGTGGTTTTAATTTGCATTTCCCTAATTATTAGTGATGTTGAACACCTTTTAAGATGCTTCTTAGCCATCTTTATTTCTTCTTTTAAGAACTCTCTGTTCAGCTCCTTAGCCCATCTTTTTTTGGGTTACTTCCTTTCTTGATTCTTTGTTTTTTGACTTTGTTATATATTCTGATGTTAAACTTCTGTCATATGTGTCATTGGTGAAGATTTTCTCCCATTCTGTGGGTTTTCTCTTCACCTCCTTGGTTGCTTCTTTTGATGTACAGCTTTTTAATTTAATGAGGTCCCATCTGTTGATTCTTGGCCTTATTTCCTGAGCAACTGACGTCCAGTTTAGAAAATCCTTTCCTACAATATCTTTCCTATATCTTGTAGGTTATTGCCAACGTTTTCTTCTAACAGTTTCAGGGTTTCAGGCTTCACATTGAGTTCTTTGATCCATTTGGAGTTGACTTTTGTGAAAGGTGAAAGATAGGGGTTTAGTTTCATTCTTCTACAGGTGGAGATCCAGTTTTGCCAGCACCATTTGCTGAACATGCTGTCTTTCCTCCAGTGAATGTTCTCGGCCCCCTTGTCAAATATCAGATGGTTGAAATCGCAGGTACTCATATTTGGGTCTTCAATTTTGTTCCATTGATCTATGGGTCTATTGTTATGCCAGTACCATGTTGTTTTTATGACTATAGCTCTGTAATACAGTTTAAAATCTGGTATAGTAATCCCCCCAGCATTGCTCTTAGTGCTCAGTGTTGCTTTGGCTATCCTAGTTCTTTGTGCTTCCATATGAATCTTAGGATGTTTTCTTCCAATTCTGGGAAAAATGTCATGGGGATTTTGATTGGCATTGCATTGAATCTATAAATGGCT
>NW_008358090.1:894880-899119 GCF_000622305.1 Nannospalax galili | reverse complement strand
GTCCTAATATATCCACTTGTTCTTGAAGAAGGTCAACCCGTTGGTTGAGCATCAAGATACCTGCATTAAGCAGGGCATTAATACTTTCTTGTTGAGCCAAGGTTTCAACAGTTAGAGCTGATAATTGACCAAGAGTAGATGCAGTTTGGGAAACACTGTTGCATCAAGACTCAGAGGGACAGGGAGTGGGAAGGCCGCTTTGATTGTTGGCGTCTGCAAACACTGGAAATGCTCCTGCTTGTGGGGGCATTTTAGCCCACACTCGGGCATGCTGGCTGCATCCCCCAGTGTTTTTTCCTCCAGCCCCATAAGGGGGCGGTGTTGGTAAGGGAGGAGCAGATGGACCAGGAGGCTCTTCCTGTGTCATACCTACCTTTGAGAAGAGACTAGCTAACTCTCCCTCTTCATCATAGAGATCTTCCTCCTCTGTTTCTGTCTTTTCTCTCAGACCTTGGAGGTTCTGTCTGCTCTGGTACGACATTGCCTCTTTCATTTCCTCCAGCGCCTGGGCCCCCTGTTCAATATCATCCTGGTACTTTCCAGTTTTATCGAAAAAACATGATTTTACCAAGTACCAAATAGCCAACGTGTCCGGAGGAAGCGGGCCTGTGGCCTCAGCACTCTGTAGATCTCTCCCGAGGTGCTCCCACTGAGGAACATTAATGTATCCTTCTTCCAAAAACCAAGGTGCTTCTCTTGAAACAGTATCTAGAAATTTTTCTATGATCTTGGCTTTTAGTTTAATCCCTCCCTTTCGTAAAAGCTGCACTAGCATGGTTTTTACTTTCACTTTTGATCCCGCCGATCCCATGTTGTTGTAACTTTCCCTTCGCCACTGCCTGTGGTCCTAACTTCGTCCCCTAAATCCAGGAGCCTTAATAGTGCTATCCCTTCGCCGCTTACCTGTGGACCTTAACTTTCCCTTCGCCACTGCCTGTGGTCCTAACTTCGTCCCCTAAATCCGGGAGCCTTAATAGCGCTATCCCTTCGCCGCTTACATGCGGACCTTACCCTCTATTTTTCTGTCAGAAAGAAATTCCCTGTACGGGCCACCATTTGCCGCAAACCAAGACTCCGACCAGCAGAGCCGAGGAAAGGACAACACGGACGCCAAGGTGAGGTTCAAGCAATTCTCTCTCTCTCTCTCCTTTATTCTTCATCATCCCACAATATATACCCTCATCAGATCCATTCCACAATCAGACCGTCACATGGAGCCAATCAGGACATGAGCACGGGGCTAACATGCAGGCAGAACAGCAAATCATTGGGCCACACAATAGAATCATGCTCGGTGACGTATCATGTCAGGCAGGCTGTGCGTGATTAAGCTTACAGCGCTTGCGCGAGTTGGAGCAAACAAGTGAGGGTCACGAGGCTTGGCAGCCAGCCAGGGCGCCATCTTGGCCGGCTCGACCGTGCCGCTTCCCACACTACCGGTTCTGTTTCTTTGGAGAACCCTGACTAATACAGGTATGTTGCCTCCAATCCAATTCCCCCTAGGACTTTGAACATAAATGCTGAATTTTGTCAAAGGCCTTCTCTGCGTCTATTGAGATGACCATGTGGTTCTTGTCTTTGAGCCCATTTATATAATTTATGATGTTTATTGACTTACGTATATTGAACCATCCCTGCATCTCTGGGATAAAGTCGACTTGATCATGGTGGATGATCTTTTTGATGTGTGGGCTGTATGTGGTTTGCAAGTATCTTGTTGAGAATTTTTACATTGTATCTATGTTCATTAAGATATGGGTCTTTTTGGTTGTATCTTTACCTGGCTTTGGTATTAGAGTGATGCTGGCTTCATAGAAGGAATTTAGAAGTTCTCCCCTCATTTCTATCTTTTTGAATAAATTATGTAGCACTGGATGCAGATCTTCTTTAAATGTCTGGTAGAATTCTGCTGTAAATCCATCTGGTCCTGGGCTTTTTTTAGTTGGGAGGTTTTGTATTACTGTTTCAATTTCCTTATGTGTTATGGGTCTGTTTAAGCTGTTAATCTCTTCTTGGTTTAGTTTTGGTGGTTCCCCTGCTTTTAGATATCTGTCCATTTCTTTTAGATTTTCAAATATAGTAGCATATAAGTTTTTATTTTTTTAATTTTTTAATTTTTCAAAATTTTATGTGTATGAGTGTATTGCCTGCATGTATGTGAATGCACCCATGTTGTACAATGCTGTGGAGGTCAGAAGAGGGCTTCAGATTCCCCTGGAACTGTAGTAAAGGAACTGGAGGAAAGTTCATAGCCATCATGTGGGTGCTGGGAATCGAATCGGGGTCCTCTGCAAGAGCAGTCAGTGCTCTTAACCACTGAGCTATCTCTCCAGTCCCCCATATAGGTTTTTAAAGTATTCGCTTATAATGTTCTGGATCTTTTCGGTGTCTGTTGTGATGTTTCCCCTTTCATCTCTGATTTTGTTGATTTGGAGGCGCTCTTTCTTTCTTTTGGTTAACTGGGCTAGCAGTCTATCAATCTAGTTTATCTTTTCAAAGAACCAGCTCTTGAATTTGTTGACTCTTTGTATTGTTTTCTTTGTTTCTATTTAATTTATGTCTGCTCTGATTTTTGTTATTTCTTCTTGTCTGCTGAGTTTGGGTTTCATTTGTTGTTGCTTTTCAAGTGTCTTGAGTTGCAATGTTAAGTCATTTATTTGTGTTCTTTCTGATTTTTTAAATGTAGGCACTTAGAGGTATAAACTTCCCTTTTAGAACTGCTTTTAAAGTATCCCAGAGGTTTTGTTGTATTGCCCTTTTTGTTTAATTCCAGGAACACTTTTATTTCTTTCTTAATTTCTCTTTTGACCCACTCATCATTCAGGAGTGTGTTGTTTAATCTCCATGTGTTCGTGTGGTGATTTTGGCTTCTTCGGGTGTTTCCGGTGTTGATTTTAAACTTTATTGCATTGTGGTCTGATAGAATGCATGGAATTATTTCAGTCTTTTTGTATTTGTTGAGGTTTGTTTTGTGCCCCAGTATGTGGTTGATTTTGGACACAGTTCCATGGGGCACTGAATAAAAAGTATATTCTTTGGTGCTTGGGTGGAATATTCAGTAGATGTCTGTTAGGTCCATTTGATATATGGTATTGTTTAATTCAGATGTCTCTCTGTTAATTCTTTGTCCTGTTGGCCTATCTAATGGAGACAATGGGGTATTGAAGTTCCCTACAGTTAATGAATTTGGATTTATCTGGGCCTTAAAGTCCTGTAGTACTGTTTTTATGAAGTTCAGTGCACCAGAGTTTGGTGAATATATGTTCATGATTGTAATATCTTCATGGTTTATTGTTCCTTTGATCAGAATGAAGTGGCCCTCTTTATCTCTTCTGATTAGTTTCAGTTTAAAGTTCATTTTATCAGATACTAGAATTGCAACACCTGCTTTTCTTCTTAATACCATTCACTTGGTATATAATTTTTTCCAACCTTTCACCTTAAGGTAGCACCTGTCCTTGAAAGTGAGATGAGTTTCTTGCAGAGAACAAAAAGGTGGGTTTTGTTTCTTAATTCATTCAATTAGCTTGTGTCCTTTGACTGGGGAGTTCAGTCCATTGATATTTAAAGTTATTAATTAAAGGTGTGTATTGAATCCTGTCATTTTTATTTCTGTTCACATTCTTGATATAGTTGTGCATTTCCACAGTTATACCTTCATTGAATTTCTTTCTGCAAGAAAGTCATTCCTTTCTTCATCTCTTTGTATTGCTTCTAGAACTCTCTGAAGGGTTGGTTTTGTGGACATGAATTCTTTCAGCCTATTTACGTCATGGAAGATTTTTCTTTCCCCTTCGACCATAATAGACATTTGGCTGGGTAAAGAAATTTGGGTTGGCATCTGTGGTCATTTAGAACTGGGAATACTTTGGTCCAGGCTCTTCTGGCTTTCATAGTTTGCATTGAAAAGTCAGCTGTAATCCTGATGAGTTTTCCTTTATATGTAACTTACTGTTTTTCTTTTGCAGCTTTCAGTATTGTCTCTTTGTTCTGTACGTTTAGTGTTTTTACTATGATGTACCATGGAGAGTTTCTTTCCCGGTCCTATTTGGTGTTCTATATACTTCTTGTATTTGTATGGGCATGTCTTTAATTTTGGGAAGTTTTCTTCTACAATCCTGTTGAAGATCTGGTTCATACCATTATTTTGAGATTCTTTTCCTTCCTATATGCCTATGATTTGTGAGTTTGGTCTTCTTATGGCGTCACACAATTCTTGTGTGACATTCCATTCTTGTG